>NW_019154088.1:10928564-11116905 GCF_002288905.1 Enhydra lutris kenyoni | reverse complement strand
TTTATTTATTTATTTATTTATTTATTTATTTATTTATTTATTTATTTATTTTTAAACTCTTTTTTTTAACATAATCTCCACCCAATCTCTACATAGGGCTTGAACTCATGACCCCAAGATCAAGAGTAGCATGCTCCACCTCCTGAGCCAGCCAGGCACACTCCCCACACCCAAAGATCCTTTTTAGAAGTTTTGGGGAAGTGGGAGACTTTAGGAATAAGACTGGTATGGAGATGAGGGAAGTAAGTCTAAGATCTGAGGTTAAGGAATGTTTGGGAATTCAGGATGTGACCATGCCACTGCGACTGATGTAAAAGTCTTCTGTGGGTCACTAAATGATGTCATGAGAGATGACAATGAACGAGAAATCAGAAGAAACTGAGAATAACAGAAAGGTAGAGAATGAGAGACTCTTACCAAAATTAGACCTCAGTAAGTAATTCTCAGTGGAGAAATTTGGAAATGTGACTAATTGATTGCAAAATTTTTGATGAGAAAAAAATCAGGGAAAGAGTTTTTGGGTCTAAGGCATGGAAGATATGTTAGAATATGAAAAAAAAAGTTGATCATTTGTTATCATTAATGTAAGGGAAGTGAGAGAAGGCATAAAAAGAGAATCAAGTACTAATTATGATCAGATACGTAGTTTAAAGTTAGAAATGTGTTTATAATGCAAGAGTTTGCTGTGCCCCCACTGGATTGGGGGAGGAGGGAGTCTTGGACACAAAGAGAGTTGGAATGAGAATGGCAGAGGTTGGGAAGTTAAAGACAGGGATGCAGTATGAGAACTTAAGTACAGGTAATAGAATTAGAGAGTTCGTATCAAGGTAGTGATTTGGGTTAGTTGATTTTGACATTTACCAGCTGGGTTTCCTTTACTTCATATAATGGTGGCTTATTTTTCAGAACAATAAACGACTTGAAATCTTCGAATGCCATGGCCCTCGGGCTGTTAGCTGTCTTGCCACAGCACAGGAAGGAGCCCGAAAGCTGCTCGTTGTTGGGTCTTATGACTGTACCATTAGTGTTCGTGATGCACGGAATGGACTCCTCCTCAGAACTCTGGAGGGCCACAGCAAAACCATTCTTTGCATGAAGGCAAGTACAGGGCAAGAGAAGAGGAGTGGGTTGTCTGGCACACATAGAAAGGTTTGAGTGGCATTTCCCTTGTTGGTCTAGTGCCTTGTTTAGAACACATCATCTTGAAAAGAGCAAGGAGATTACAGTGCTTGGGTCACTGTACTGTATTTTAATGTATTAACAGAGAGGTGTATTTTATTGTAGAATGTAGATATACTTCAAAGCCCTCTTGGCTATTTCACAATCATTCTGAGGAGGCAGCAAACCCAATAATACATTTTCGATTCATCCCAGTACCTGGTGGTAGAACAGAAGTTTCACTTTAGAAAATTTGAGGAACTTATTATTTTGTCCCTAGTTCATGCTCATCTCAAAGTAGGTTATAAATTAGAATTCAGCAGTGTGCTTTACAGGTTACAGAGAAAACTCAGACCCTTATACCAAATCTAACTCAATGAATTTTTTTCTTTAAGGTGGTGAATGACCTTGTGTTCAGTGGCTCCAGCGATCAGTCAGTCCACGCCCATAACATTCATGTAAGTTGTGTTGATGTAAAGAAATCTTTAATGGAATGATGGTGAAAGCTTGAAGGATTCCTCAGACCTCCTGCAGTTCAAATTAAAGCACTTTTTCCAGTGAAAAGCTTAATAACAGTCTGTACCTGCATGAGCTCTTGGAAGGTAGTGAGCAATCTGGAAATTCTGACCCGATCAACATTTTTAATGGGGGACAGATTCAAAGTTATGTAAGGTTTAGTTTGTTTCATTTGAACTTGAGATAAATTGAGCAGCTGAGGCTCCAAGAAAGTGGGTATTTTCTGTAGTTTAAAATAGAACAAATAAAAACAGCCAAGAGACTCTGCTCGGGTCCAGAGGCAGCTGTGGGAAGCTCAGTGCCTGGCTATAAACCTGGGGACAGTGCAGCCTCAGGGACTTGTCCAGGTGCAGTGGGATGAGAAAAATGGAAATACGTCAACATCTACAAAATACATGCAGATAGAGTTGTGGGCCTTCCCTTTCTGTGACACCAGCTTCTCTCCGTCAGGGTGCATTTTGTATATGTTGTATACCTGTATTGTGATAAATGCTTGTGTGAGTACTTGAGCTGTTAAAATTAGTTCAGCTCCCTTATTGTACAAGTAGCTTCGGAATTAGGTCTTACGGAATAATGGAACCAGAAATCTCAAAAGTCAGAAGGAATCTTGAAAATCAGTCTAGTGACTTGTCTCTTTTTGGATGCAGACTGGTGAGCTCGTGCGGATCTATAAAGGTCACAATCACGCAGTGACTGTGGTGAATATCCTAGGAAAAGTGATGGTGACTGCTTGCCTGGATAAATTTGTTCGTGTCTATGAATTACAGGTAGAATTTAGATCTACTCTTTTGCTTTAACAATTTGGGGAGAAGATCTGCCTGGGTTAGGTGTTAATTTTTTTTTTTTTAATATAGTAAGGTTGAGGGTGGGCCCAGAAATCTGCATTTTTCAGAAGACCTCTAGATAATGAAGTAGATGGTCCATGGACTACACTTTCAGAAAAATACTCCGAGGCTTGTGGTGAGGCTCAGGTCCATACCGGAGGGTTACAGGCTGCAGCGGTAGTCTCTAAAGCCTGCCTAGTGCTCCGTGTGCAGTTTCAGGTTGGGGACTTTGACACGACACAGAAATTAGTTCTCTCATTTTCAATGGCCAGCGCCTCCTCTGAGGACTTACTAGAAAGATAGTCAGATTACGTTTCTGTGAAAATGCTCCCGGTGCCTCACCATAGTGCCTCGGGTATGGTTTTAATCCTGCCAGAGGCCTCTGTGTTTAATATGCTTATTAAACACAGGGTATGAGTAACCTTAATTCTCTTTCTGTTTTGTTCCTCCACCTAAGTCCCATGATCGACTACAAGTTTATGGAGGACACAAAGACATGATTATGTGTATGACCATCCATAAAAGTATGGTGAGTATTATTAGCCATGTCACATATTGCTTTAGAATATGTTCACTAAAAACTACAAACTGATGATAATGTTCCTCTCTATCACTCCCAAAGATGATATCTGTTTCTGATACCCCTCGTTATTGAATCCTTTATCTTTTGGTGTAGTATCACTGAGAAGTAACCCAGTGACATTGTTGAATATTCTCTTTGCTATATTGATAAGTGAAAATAATTACAATAAAAATCTGATACCCCCATGAAAGAGAAAATAAGTTTAAGACCTGTCCCCTAAAAATTGAGTGGTGCTTTTTCCAGAGCCATTACGATCCAAACAGAACATTGGAATGGAGTCAGGAGACCTGGCCAGTATGGCGAAGCGAAAGCAGTCCTAAAAGTAGAAGCTAATTCACTCAACCCTGCTAAGCCTCGATTTATTTTATTTTTAAATTATGGGGTTGAGGCAGAGTGGATGTTTATCAGATTCTGAGCAGTAGCACCCCTTGTAGCGATGGAACGCAGCTGGCTCCTGTGTAATGCTTAGTGTAGCGTGCTGTGCTCAGGGGCCCGGGATCCGGGGGCCTCCAGCCCTGCACTGCTGCTCTCAGCTGGGCTCTCAGGAGTGGCTCCCTAAGAAGCGGAACTTCACAGTACCCGCGCTAGAACATACTTAGCCATGGTAGGACTCAGGGCTGGCTTTGGTTTTGGTTTGTGTTTTCTTACAGCCAGCACAAAGAGCTTTTGAAAACATATTTTGAGGATGTTTAGTTAATGATTTTTTTGTGTTTTGTATTGGTCTAATATGAGAAACCACTTTTTCCAGATTTATACTGGCTGTTACGATGGCAGTATTCAAGCTGTGAGGCTGAATCTGATGCAGAATTACCGTTGTTGGGTAAGGAGTGAAACTGTTCTCCTAGCGAGACTTAGGAGTTGCTTAATGCTAGGCTAATTTATAGATCTTCATTAGCATCAATTAAGCATTTTTATATTTGAGCATCAACTTTTTGCCTCCCACTGGAGGACAAGGAAGCTTATTTTTATTGTTTTATTTTTTATTTTTAAAAAAGATTTATTTATTTTAGAGGGAGGGGGAGAGAGAGAGAGAGCATGAGAGCGAGCATGAATGGGAGGGGGAGAGAGAGAGAGGGAGAGAGAACCAAGCAGACTCCACACTGAGCATGTAGCTTGACATGTGGCTTGATCTCACCACCCTGAGATCACAACCTGAGCCAAAACCATGAGTCGGATGCTTACCCAACTACGCCACCCAGATGCCCCAAGGAGACTTATTTTTTTAAAGCTATTCATAAAATGTTTCCATACTTCTTTCGTGAATAATCTAAGATTAGATATAAAGTATGTCTACATATTATCCCCTCAGAGGTCATCCCTCTGGTGACTTTTGCTTGTTTTATTATAAATCAGTACATTTTTACAAAAATATCAATTGTTACCGACGTACAGTTGACCCTTGAACAGTGTAGGGGCTTAGGGGTACCAAACCCTGTGCAGTTGAAAATCCACATATAACTTTTGACTCCCCAAAAACTTACCTGCTAAGAGCCTCCTCTTGATCAGAAGCCTTACCGATAACACATATTTTGTATGTTATATGTCCTATATACTGTTTCCTCACAATATGGTAAGCTAGAGGAAAGAAGATGTTACTAAGATCTAAGAAGTGGTGCCTGGCTTCTTGACATGTGATTTGATCGCAGGGTCATGAGTTTGAGTTCCATGTTGGGCCTGGAGCTTACTTAAATAAGTAAATAAAATCATAAGGGAATGAAGATACATTTATAGCACTGTACTATATTTACTGAAAAAAGTTCACATGTAAGTGGACCCGCGCATTTTGAGACCATGTTGTTCAAGGGCCAACTGTATGTGAAATAAAACGTGGAAGTGCTTATTTTTGTGACCTGCCCACTGTCCTATACTCATGTATTCATGGTTTGGTTTGCTTTTTGGTTTTCTCAGTGAAAGACACAAAATATAGTACAGCAGGATCTAGAATACAGAGGGTTAATTCACCTAGAGAAATGGAGAAAATACCATCTGGTTTTAAGGCTGGAGGGGATGGAATAGTGCTACAGGAAAAACTCAAATTTGCATTATTTTATAGAAATGAACCTGTTAGAATTGTAGGGTTTAAGACAGGCAAGCCTGGAGGGGAAGAAACCAAGACAAAGAGTCTTGATGCTTTCTGACTAACAAGTGAAATTGAGAATTGAGCCACATTTTTAGTAAAGTCGGAATTTAAAAAAAAAAAAAAAAAAAAGAGGGGCGCCTGGGTGGATCTGTTGGTTAAGCATCCAGCTCTTGGTTTCAGCTCAGGTCATGATGTCGGGGTCATGAGATTGAGCCCCAAGTTGGACACCATGCTCAGTGGGGAGTCGGCTTGAGATTGGTTCCCTCTGCTTCTCCTCTCTCCCTCTCTCCACTTGCATGCTAAATAAATAAATAAACGAATAAATAAATAAATAAAATCTTTAAAAAGAAAAAACAAAGATTGTTATTCAAGTGATAAAGATTCTCTGTAAAGTTAGGCTTCCAGGGTGTAGTTTTCTTTGTCAGACATATTTATTTTCAAGTTCACGAGTCAGCAGTTCTCAGAATTGTGAAACACAGCCCCTTCAGTATTATAGAGAACTCTTACCCTTTTTTTTTTTTTTTTAAGATTTTATTTATTTATGTAGAAAGCAAGCAGTGGGGGAGAGGTGAGGGTGGGGAGGAGAGAGAGAATCTCAAGCAGACTCCCGGCTGAGCATGGAGCCTGACTCAGGGCTCCATCTCACGATCCTGAAATTGTGACCTGAGCTGAAATCAAGAGTCAGATGCTTAACTGATTGAGCCACCCAGCAACCCCCTTTTATAATAAATGGACTAAGGAACTCATTTTATGATGGCAAGATAAAAAAATAAACGTGGCTTAAACTGAATTTTATGGTAACATGTCCATCAATATTTGCTAACCTTTTCCTCTAACAATGTGGCTATCTGGGTGCCTCACGTTCTC
The DNA here is from genome assembly GCF_002288905.1 of Enhydra lutris kenyoni. Lineage (NCBI taxonomy): Eukaryota > Metazoa > Chordata > Mammalia > Carnivora > Mustelidae > Enhydra > Enhydra lutris. The sequence goes on along the minus strand of NW_019154088.1, from coordinate 11,110,877 downwards.
AGTAGAGCAAAGTGACTTTCCAGTCACCTCAGAATATTGGTGATTGATGTGGGTGCATCCAGCTTTGTTATATTTTCTAGCCAAGAATTAAGAATAAGGGGCTTGCTTTTTACTTCTGCAGTCCATACAGGATATAAGCGAGGACTGCTCTAATTGTGATTGCATGGTTCCTGTACTCTTTCCCCTTACCCTTTCATTCCCTTTCTCCCTAGTGGCACGGCTGCTCTCTGATATTTGGTGTTGTGGATCATTTGAAACAACATTTGCTCACTGACCATACAAATCCAAACTTTCAAACTCTGAAATGTCGCTGGAAGAACTGTGATGCTTTCTTCACTGCAAGGAAAGGATCCAAACAGGTGCATGAGTGGGACCAGAGGCCGACCTGGGGTCATTGGACTCCTCAGAGCAGGCAGACCTTTAGGCCTTATTAGAATGTTCAGAATTACAATAAATAGAGTTTAGGGATTTTCCTTTTTATTATTATTCAGAGATTTGGGGAATAGCTTAATGAGGTTTCAAATGATGAATTAGGTAGTCCTTTTGAGAGTTTTTGAGAAAGAGCCTTAAGAGAATGTTTTTAAATGTTTCAAATCTAATAACTGGACCTGGAGGATTATTACAATATTTTTGTGTGAGATAAGAACTCATCTTTAAGTGCACAGTTTCATATAAATCGCCTTCCATGTATGGAACTTAGAATGTACCCAGGAAGCTGTCCTTGGCTTGAATTTTCTCTTGTCTTACTACCAGCTTTTCTCTCACGGGCCCTTTTCCCTTTATTCCTAGGATGCTGCGGGACACATTGAACGACATGCTGAGGATGACAGCAAAATTGATTCGTGAAGTTTTTTGCCTCCCATGTTGGGAAGTTATTGTTTGAACTAATTTTACATTGGCCCTTCTCAGAGGCCACAGTCTTCCCTTTCCCAGAGAAGCAGGGAAGGAGAAAATGGTTACTAGCCAGGCTTACCACTAGTGTAAGTCTGGGCAGCTCTATGGGATGATAGATACACTTTAAGTTCTTACTGGAGGTTTGTCAGATTTAAACAGATTTTAAGGAACCACACTTCTCTGGGACAGCATGGAACATAGTAATCTGTGCTACTAGTATTCTCCAGATGTTGATTAAAGATACAGATCTTAATTCAATACCCAGTCTGACCCTAATCATATCTATTTTTTTTATTGCTTTTAGTTTGTGATTTTTAGTTTATGTTCTTAATGATGGTTTAAACCGTAGTCCAGCTTTTATGTACAAGTTTGTGCAAATGCTAGATTTTTAAGGTCACTTTTAATTTTTTTAGTTCTAATAACTGGGTATTTAAATTAGAAGCAACTAGTTTCCTTTCTTAACAATTATGTGCAGTGTGTTTCACTATTCTCTTGCCTTGTAGATGGACAGAGCTGGCTTTATATGCCAAAGGGACACACAGTAGATTTTCAACAGCTAGAGTGACTGCTCTGCTGATTATATTTTAGGAATTCAGCAAATCACATAATGACAGGTCCTCACTGACAGCATTTCCTATCAGACATCTATGCACATTTGGCTGGGAGTGCTCAGTTCAGGACAGTACACAGACCTAACATCTACCTTGCAATGTTGCTGTTAGGCCCCGGACGCACACAGTGTAGGTATTGTCAGGCTGTTTGAACTGGAGTGTAGCCTTTATTTCCCTTTCCAGTTTCTGACTCTTAGGCCTGTTGTGGGTGTGAAACCCCTTAGTTTGCTCCATTGCCAAACCCTCTCCGTTCCGCTTTCTGGCTGTGCCTAGACTTTTGGCAGCCATCACATACTTCCTCTAGGCTCCCAGAGTGCTTATCCCCCACCTGCAGCACCCAAGATGGGGGAGTTAAGATAAAGCATCTGCATACAGTCTTTAGGATCTCAAGCAGGCTTCTTAGAAACTGATTTCTGAAACTGGAGTCTTGCCTTCACCTCCCTTCTAGCTGGCAAAGAAGAGTAAAGTATGAGGAAGGTAAAGACTCTAATTTTCCTCTGAGAGCAGCCAAGTTAACACAGCCTAGTGAGACTGCTTTGTTTTTGGAATTTCTCTGGACTCTTGAGAGAAGCTGTAGAAGTGTTGCTTTCTAGCCTTTTGTTTCTGGATTCTCAAAACTATGAAAGAGTCTCTAGAGAGCTAGAAGGGAGAAGAGCCCAGTGCCACATATGAGACTTGGGGATGTGATGCATACTGTTTTCTGGGATTGCAGAGCACACAGGTTTCTCCAGCCCTGTTTGTGTGCACACATCTACTCACAGCTCTTCACCTGGGCTCTGGGGCTGGGGACTTCACCCAGCTTTATGGATGGATTTCAGGAGGGTATGATAGTGAATGCAAAACTAAGTATGTGTTCTTTTTTTCCAGGAAAGGCTCTAGCAGTTCTTACTGGAACCATAAACAAAGAACTAATCTAGGAGGTACTACCAAATAATGAATGGCCCCACAGACTATTTACTTCTATCCTTATGAACAGGAAAACTTTTTTTTTTTTTTTGACCACACTATTGATAGTTGCATGATACTTGAGAGAGAACAGAGTGAAGATTCTCTTGCATAAAATGTATCTGTGCTGTTTCTTTATGAGATTCAGAAGCTTTCTTACCTCTCCTCCCCATTTCTTATAAGGATGACCAGAGCAGTCAGGCTGTTGTGTGGGTTTGGGAAGGGTAATTTCCCAGGAAGGCGTATTGGAATTTATTACTAAACCTGGTGTTTTACTCGGGTCCGTAGTGAAGCTGCATTCCATGGTGACTGGGCAGTGTGCTATGAAAGTCTTGCACGCTCTGTTGCATGGGTTCCCTTCTGTTCTGCCCGAGGACATGTCTGAAAAGAGGAGAGTGGTGGAGCTTTGGTACAGCAGGAAGGGGTTATGTGAGGTGTTGGGCAGTTGTGGGGAAGGTATGAGCAGACTGATAGAATCAGTAACAACCGATTTGGGTTTAATTTTGGTAGAATTGTGCACAGTCTTTCTGCCTTTGTGTGTGCAGCTGTGACTGTTCCTTGTATGTGTGTGTGGGTATGGGCACCTATACTTGTAATACTTTTCCTCATTTCACAAACTTTTTTTTTTTTTTTTTTAAGCCATGGTAATACCGTCTTTCTTTCAAGAATTTGTAAAATTCTTTTACCCCCAGGTTGGTATGTTATCCTAAATGCGCGGTTCTAGCTGTCTATTTAGAAATAAAGGCACCATAAGCATCTTGGCTGCTTATGGTTGTGTTATTGCTTTTAAGAGTCTTGAAAGTTACGCAGAACTTAGTCTGCTTTCTGTCTTTTACAGTGTCTTAACTGAGTCTAGCCTTCCGTCGTCCCTTAGAGAGGAGCTGTGGCTCAGGTTTTTGTGTTGACTTGGTGTTTAGTACTTAATGAAGGAAAGGAAATGTTCCATGACCTGATAAAACCCACCTCGTTTCTTATAAGGGGTTGGAGGCCATTACGAGAATGTTATCCTTAGTTGCCTGTGCCTACTTCTAATGGCCGGAAGCCAAGAAAACCATAGTATCTGTCCTTTGATGTGCATATGATAGCGTTTTAATGACCGTTTACGGCAAACTATCAGTCACTTCGAGTTTTTTCCTAAAGTTTTTAATCAGGTTCAGAATGTGTTTTAACACACTCCTCTGCTGAGTGATAAAGCAGTTACACACATAAGAGCAAAGAATTATCTCCACCTGATGTTACTTGAATTTGAGGGAATGCCATTGCTACTACACTCCTGCTTTTGTGGGGGAAACTGTTTTCTTGCATCAGAAGTTAGCAGTTGAGTGTTTAGCTCCTGACCTACCTATAATGTATAGGCAATATCATTGCTGTTTAAGTGATCATTTGCCTAACAAAGGGGCTTTTTTGTTTTGGTTTTGGGGTAGATAATATAGTAGACACCTTTAGTGACTAGGTATGTGGATGGTGTGGTGGGAGTAGGTGTACAACACTTAGTGGAATGGCATGATATATTTTATGGAAGAGAATTCACTGGAGGGGAGATCACGGTCTATTGTGAAGTGGGATTTAAACAGCACATACCCTCTGGTTTGTGCAAACGACTGTAATTTGTATACGCTGACTTTCAAATTTTGTTTCTGCTGCCAAAAGGAGAGCTCCTAGAACTGTTACGAAGGCCATGCCTGCCACATTGGAAAAACTGTGATTTCATCCCTGCCCAAAATCATCATGATCTTCAGGATTTCAGAGTGACTGATAGGGTAGAAGCTATGGTGGAGGTGGTTTGGACTATACTGAGTTCCATGTGTAAGTGGATATGAAATCCTGGTGTAAACCAGACATAGTGCTTATTAGACAATAATCTCTAACCTCACCTCCAGGCCCCAAGTATATGGCCCTGCTGGGTCACATGGCAACTAAAGTTTCCTAGATTTGCTTTATAGTTGAAGGTAGTAGCCCAGTTAAATTGGTGGGGGAGGAAGTCAAGGAGGAAAGCTGTTGAAGAGCTTTTCTCCTGCTTAAAAGAAATATATGCCCTAGAGCTGTTCCAGTACCCTTGGTATCTGAATTTTTTTATATATTGAATATGGATTAGAAGAATGAAATCAGATGACATTTGACTGCGAAAATGTTTATAAGCAAATAGCTTAGCCTTCTTACATTTTGGTATAAAGCTGTGAACTTCATAACTTTGTAAAGCAAGATATAAAGCAAATTCAAGAGGAAAATAAAGTACTTTTACTAATTGTTTACTTTTGCTACCTTATCTGCATATTAATAGCCAACCCTTTTTTCTCCATGTTGTGATAGACAGCAAGAAGGAAATTGGGTGGAAGGCACAAGATGGCTATAGATATACCACACACCATGGTCTGAATAAGTTTGGCAAACAGCTACATTTAAGGATTTGTCCAAGGTCATAAGACTGTTAGTTAGTGAAGGAGCTAGGATTAAAACTACATCTTTGGGGTTCAGGATGGCTATGTAAGAAGATCTTGAATTCACCTCCTCCACAGAAAACAAATTTACAGCTATATAAGGAATAATTTTTCTCTGCAGATGACCTGGGAACTAGATAAACAGCACCTCTACAACAAAAGAGAAAAGAGATGCATTGAGACAGGTAGGAGAGGCAGAGACTCAGTCTCCCTCCGGATCCTACCTGAGGTACGATGACCCACTATCAGGAAGGGATCCCATAAATACAGAGCTTTTTATCGAAGAGTGAAGTGGATATGCCCGCACTTCAGGCGTCCGGACCCTTGTGTCTGGAACCAGAAAGACAAGCTCCCAAAACACATGGTTTTTAAAATCAACAAGGATTAAGTTCAGGGGAACCATATAACTGTAGAGAACAAAGAACCTGCTCGTAAAGGGCTCACACGCCCATCCACTCATCCTGAAATCCACTGCAAAAATAATCTGAAAAGTACCTAGACTACAACTGAGGGAGGGACCCATTTGCTAATCCTAATGTGGCTGTAGGACACTTCTCACTGCAGTGACTTTCTCTGGGAACGGAAGCACTGGCTGGTGCCTTTTTTGCAATCTCATTCTAACTAGCTGGTAACAGAGCTGGTGGGCACCATGTTTGGGGCCCTCCCTTTAGCCTGCCACCACTGGTAAGCATCCTTCTTGTCCCGCTGAACCTATGCAAGCAGCCACACGACAACTGGGCCAAGTAAGTATATTGCATCTGGGCTGGGCATGTTCCATGTCCACCCTCCCCCCTTTGCAACAGTCTTGCCACAACCAGATGGACTCAATAGATAGGTACAGAACATTCCATTCAAGCGGCAGAATACATATTCTTATCAAGTGCACGTAGAACAATTTCCAGCATAGATGAGCTGGGCCGCAAAACAAGTTTCAATAAATTCAATATTGAAGTTATATCAAGCATCTTCTCCAACTACAATGGTATGAACCTAGAAATCAGTTATAATAAGAAAACAGGAAAAACCACAAAAATAAGGAGATTAAACAACATGCCACTGAACAGTCAATAAGTCATTGAAGAAATCAAAGGAGATATAAAAAAAAATACCTAGAGACAAATGAGAACAGAAATATGAGATACCAAATCTATGGGATACTGCACAGGCCTACCTCAAGAAAAGATAAAAATCTCAACATAGTCTAATGTTATAGCTAAAATAACTAAAAAAAAAAAGAAGAAGAAGAAACAGGTCCCTGGATGGCTCAGTTGGTTAAGCGGTGAACTCTACAGATTTTAGCTCAGGTCATGGTTTCAGGGTTGTGAGATTGAGCCCCAAGTCAGGCTCTATGCTGGGTGTAGAGCCTGCTTAAGATTCCCTCCCTTTCCTCTTTCTCTGCTCATGTGCACGCTCGCTCTTAAAAAAAAAAAAAAAAAAGAAGGAATGAAGCCCAAAAAGTAGAAGGAAGAAAACAAATATATAAAAAATAGAGACTACCAAGATAGGAGAAAGATAAATGACTAAGAGCTCCTTCTTTGATAAGATAAAACTGACAAACCTTGAGCTAGACTCACCAAGAAAAAAAGAGGACTCAAAATCAGAAATGAAAGAGGAGACATGATACCGATACCACAGAAATATGGAGAATCGTAAGAGACTACTATGAACAATTACACACCAACAAATTCGGTGACCTGGGAAAGAAATTTCTAGAAAAACCTACCAATGCTGAATCAAGAGGAAATAGAAAATCTGAACAGACCAATTGCTCCTAAGGGAACTCAATCAATAATCAAAAACCTCCCAACAAACAAAAGCCCAGGACCAGACAGCTTCACTGGTGAGTTCTCCCAGACATTCAAGGAAGAATTAATACCAGTTCTTAGCAAATTCTTCCCAAAACACGGAAGAGGAGGGAACATTCCCAAATTCATTTTACAAGCCCATCATGACCCTAATACCAAAACCAGACAAGGATGACACTAGAAAATTATAAGCCAATATTCCTGATGAATATACATTCAAAAATCCTCAACAAAATACTAGCAAGTCAAATTAAACAATGCATGAAAAGGGTCATACCCTGTGGTCACATGGGATTTACTCCACTGATACAAGGATGGTTCAACATTTGTAAATAAATTTAACTACATTAACAAAAAGAACGATAAAAACATGTTCATCTCCATAAATGGAGAAAACGTTTTTGACATAATTCAACACCCATTTATGATAAAAAATCTCAAAAGTGATGGGTACAGAGGGAACATACCTCAACATAATAAGCCATATATGACAAGCCCACAGCTAACAACATAGTCAATGGGGAAAAGCTGCAAGCTTTTTCTCTAAGATCAGGAATGAGACAAGGATGCCCACTTTCACCACTTATTCAACATAGGTATTAGAAGTCCTAACCAAAGCAATTGGCAAGAAAAATATATAAAAGTCACCCAGATTGGAAAGGAAGAAGTAAAACTGTCACTATTTGCAGATGATATGATATATATATAAAAAGCCCCAAAGACCCCACAAAAAAACTTAGAATAAAAAGAATTCAGTAAAGTTTCAGGATACAAAATCAATATATAAAAATATGTTGCACTGCTAAACACTGATAATGAACTATCAAAAAGAAATCCAGAAAACAATCCCATTTACAACTGTATCATGAAGAATAAAGTGCCCAAGAATAAATATAACCAAGGAGGTAAAAAACGCATACACTGGAAACTATAAAACTAATGAAAGAAATTGAAGACACAAATAAATGGAAAGATATTCAATGCTCATGGATTGGAAGATTAATATTGTTACGATGCCCGTATTACCCAAAGTGATCTACAGATTTCAGTGCAATCCCTGTCAAAACCCCAATGACATATTTCACAGAAATAGAACAGACAATCCTGAAATTTTTGTAGAAGCACAAGAAAGCCCCAAACCCCAAAGCAATCTTAACAAAGAAGAGCCAAGCTGGTTACTCCCTGATTTCAAACTGTTCTACAAAGCTATAGGTATCAAAACAGAATGATACTGGCACAAAAACACACCCAGGTCAATGGAACAGAACTGGGAACCCAGAAATAAACCTACACTTAGATGGACAATTAATTTCTGGCAAAGAAACAAAGAACATACAATGAGAAGGGACACTCAGATACACAGTGTTGGGAAAACTGATCAGCCACATGCAAAAGAATGAAACTAGACCATTATCTTATGCCAAACATAAAAATTTACTCGAAATGGATTAAAGGCTTGAATGTGAGACCTGAAACCATAAAGTTCCTAGGAGAAAACATAGGTGGTAAGCTCCATGACATCAGTCTTCACATTGTTTTTGTGATCTAACTCCAAAGGCAACAGAAACAAAAGCAAAAATAAGTAGGACCCGATAAGTTAAAGGGTTTCTGCACAGCAAAGGAAACCATCATCAAAACGAAAAGCCTGGATGGCTCAGTGGGTTAAAGCCTCTGCCTTTGGTTCAGGTCATGATCCCAGGATCCTGGGATGGAGCCCTGCATCGGGCTCTCTGCTCAGTAGGGAGCCTGCTTCCCACCCCGCCCCTCTCTGCCTGCCTCTCTGCCTACTTGTGATCTCTATCAAATAAATAAATAAAATCTTTAAAAAAAAAAAGAAAAGAAAAGGTAACCTACTAAAATGGCAGAACACAATCGGAAACAATACATCTGATAAGGGGTTCATATCTAAAATATATGAAGAACTCACACAACAACAACAACAAAACCTATTAAAAAATGGAGAGAAATAGACATTTCTCCAAAGAAGACATTCAGATGGCCAGGAGGCATGTGAAAAGATATTCAACATCATTAATTATTAGGGAAATGTGAATGAAAACCGCAGTGAGTTATCACCTCACATCTGTCAGAATGGCTATTATCAAAAAGATAAGAAGTAGCAAGTGTCAGTAAGGATGTCGAGGAAAGGGGACTGTCAGACACTGGTGGGCTAGAAGTCGGCACAGCCACTATGGAGAACAGTATGGAGATTGCTCAAAAAATAAGAATGACCATGTGATCCAGCTGTGGAACTACAGAGTATTTATTTGAAGGATACCAAAACACTAATTTGAAAAGATATATACGCCCCATGTTCACTGCAGCATTCTTTGCAATAACCAAAATATGGAAATAACCGAAGTGCCCATCAGTGGAGCCATGAATAAAGAACCTATGGCGTATATGTATGGCATACTGCTGAGCCATAAAAAAAGAATAAAATCTTGCTATTGGCAACAGCACAGCTGTACCTTGAGGGTATTAAGCAAAGTGAAATAACTCAGAAGGACAAAGACAAATTCTGTATGGTTTTGCTCCTACGTGGAATCTAAAACAAAACTCAAGATACAGGAAACCCATCTGTGGTTACCAGAGGGGGAGGGGTTTGGAGGGCAGAGGGTGTGTGGGTGATAGGCACGAAAGGGGGTCGCCGGTAGGGTGATGGATAGTATGCAGACTTTCGGGTGATTATAGTGTATACAGATGTCAAATCACAGTGTCGTATACCTGACACTCCTCAGAGACAAAACCCACGCATACATCTCTGTTCCATTACACTCAGGTGACTGGCCCCTCCGGTGACAGGGCAACCCATTTATTCTTGATACTCTATACACAACACCCTTTCCTTTCCTTGTTGATCTTGAGAAGTGCTGGAGTGATTCCCATGTTTAAGAAATACCAATTGACACGGTTACCAGGGGGTCCAGGTTCTGTTTGTGTGTGCATAGGTGTCTTTTGTTGTCTTCTGAAACTTGGGCTCTCTGCCTGACAGTGTGACTGTAACACTGGAAGCTACTCTGCCCTGCTCTGGCTGATACTCTGAATGTGAGAAGACAAAACACAACTGAACCAGCCATACACATGCCTTTATTTAGATCAACTCTTTTTTCAGAATGCAACCGTACTTATGGGTCAGACAGCCCAAAGTACCCAGCCCTCTTCCACTGAGCTTGTTTATGCTGGGGCAGGCCCCTCCTGAAACAACGAGACAGAACCAAGTGCTAGTTGGGTTACTGTCCCGTGGGTGGGAGAACTTGAAGGCAATGGAGGAGGCTAGCACAGGAAGCGTGGAGGGCCACTGCCGGATGCTTCTGTGAACAACCTAGGGCAAGCTAAGGAGAGCATTTGCTTCACAGCTGAGGCCACTCAGATCCTGAGCAAACCTCTCAGCTGGGCTCCCATGAGCTGAGACAGACAGACACTTGGCTCCATGTATGTGGCGAAGGGACAAAATTGTGCTCTCTCATTCCTTAACTGAAGGGTCAATGTGGTTGTGACAGATGGACAGATGCCCTGAGGCCGAGTGGGGAGCGAAGTAGAGGATTAATAAGACCGATGAGGCACATGGAGGCTTGCTGGGGGCAGGGCAGGGCACAGCTACTGTGTCCTTTGAGGTAAGTGGCTCTAGATATATTGGATGAAATGGCAATCCTGAGTGATCTGTATGGCCTTGGACGAGGCCAGCTCGGTTCAGGCATACATGGTGAGCTGCAGCCACTGAAAGAGTTAAGTCCCAAGATCAGAGTGCAACCAAGGAAAGCGAGCCCAACCCTAAGGGTCTGATGGGGGAGGCGGGAAAGGGACAGTCCCAGCATGCCCAGTCCCGGGAAGATTTTCTAAGAAGCGGTTTAGGGCCTGCTCCCCTTTCTCTACTAGGAAGGTGTGTTTTCCAGCAAAAAAGCCCTTTAGAATCTGAGACCCCTTTGGAGTCTTCCCCCCCGGTACCCATTCCCTATGAGCTTGCCTTTCTGTTCCTTTCCTAGCCCATCCCTCCCCCAGCATTTGGAAGTGAAGAGCACACAGGCCCCAGTCGGCCTCACTGGCTTCCCACCTGGAATTTTAAGGACAGGGTAAATCGACTGCTTCTTTTATGCTTTACCTCTAGAACGTTGAGTTTGATGATACCATCTCCATCCTTGTCAAATGCATTAAAAGCTCCTGTGGGAAGAACGCACAGGCCAGAAGCGAGTTACAGACTCACTTCCCCTCCACTGTTGTGACTTTTCTTCAAAGGACCGTGTACTAAGTGGTGTCCTTTGGCACAAAACCGTGCCAGGCAGGGTATCCACAATCCCCCTCCCTTCACCAGCCCGTCTGAGCTTAAAGCAGGCCTATGCCTTTGTTCAGCTTGGAGAGAGGAGACTGGAAGGTGGTCAGGCCGAGATTCCTACCGCTGCAGCCGTCCGGCCCCAGAGCACGAAAGGGCGGCCCCCCACTTACTGAACATGCCCTCCAGCCTGACGAAGCAGCAGATGAAGCTGTCGAAGTCGATGTTCATGTGCTTGTCTGCATAGCGCATGGTAATGATGTCATAGAGCTGGCTGTTGAGGTGGAAGCCTGTGGAGGGTGGGGTGGGGGAGGAGGAAGTAGTCTGAGTCCTTGCCTGCATTCTGTCCTGTTCCCTACCTCACAGCCACCCTGTGTCACCAAGAAACACTCCTTCTTCCCCCCACCAATCCTCTGGTTCCACCAGCCCTTGTCCCTGCCCCCACCAGCCACTGCTTTCCCCAGCACCTGCATCATTGACTGCGTTTCGCATCTCGTAGCTGTTGATGGTGCCGGAATGGTCTGTGTCGTAGTGTTTGAAAATTTTCTGGCAATTGAAAATTTATGGACAGAGGTCACACAATAAAACACTGAATTAGCCCCCCGCTCCTTCACTCCCATGCTTCCTTCTCTTCTCACCTGCCAGGCTTTAATCTTCTTCCAGAGGTGATGGAACTCTTGCAAGTTCAGCCTCCCAGAGCCGTCTGTCTGGAGGAAGGAGGTCAGGGCTACAGGGCACACATAGCGAGATCCCCCTGAACCAGGAGGAGGGGTCCCTGCGACTTCCTCACAGGAAGGCTCTGCCCCAGGTAGCCTCCCATTGCCCTGTCCTGGTATTTAACCCTCCCTTCCTCACCTCTGCAGTCAGAGTTCGTGTCTGCTCTAAAACCCAGGGGACCAGTCTCCTCAGGAGCATTTTGGCTTGGGCCAGGCCTTCGGCAGAAACCCAGGCCTGAGGTGAGGGCAGAATTTAGGGGCTGGATACAAACCAATGCCCTGCCCAACTGTGCCTTGTCCAACAGCCCCCTTCAGACCAGTAGCCTAGGACCTCAGGTCCTCCCTTAGGCATGGATTTGGGCCTTTCTGACCGGGCACCCCCCCCATTGCCTTGGCCCCCATGGCTGCACAGGGGCTGATGACAGAGAAGCGTGGTGGGGAAGGGCGGCCGGAAGGATACATCCATGAGAGCAATCATGCTACGGCAGGACTCCAGCGTGAACCCTTGTGTCTTCAGGTCCTTATCTGGGAGGTAGGGAGAAGAGTGAGGAGCTTTCTTCAGGTAACTGGACGTCCCACTCCTGCCTGCCCGCCTCCACATACAGTGTGAGCCACTCACGTTTGTTCACCACTGTGTTAAGGATATTCTTGAGCTCATCTGCACAGACCTCCATGTCCTGAGGAGGAAGGGAGTAGAGAATAACCGTTCTAGAGGACAGCTCCTGATGGAGCACGTGGTTTGCAAAACAAGAGCCAGCTGTCCGTGTGTGTAAGGTCTCTGTCACTGCCACGCTGTCATGGGTAGCAGGGACTTTTCCAAGGAAGAAACGGCGCCCTCCGCATCCAGACTGCACTGGGCAGCTCAGGGTAGGAAGGCCTCCGAGCCACCCCAGTGGATGGTGGTCTCGGACCTGGCTGGTGGACTTCTGTGCTACCCATACACAGCCCCTGCTTCCACCAAAAGCCAAACGACCCCTCCTGAGCAATGGTGAGATAACCGGTCATTTGAGCAGTTAGTCGAGGAGAGGAGTCAGGGCCGGTGGTACTCACCTCGCCTGCTATCTGCCTGAAAATGTTCCGGAATTGCAGCTGCTCCTCACTCTCTTGGTCAGTGTTATCAGGCCGGGGCTGTGGAAGCATAAAGGAAAACTGGTTTCCAGTGATCCGGGAGATGGGCAGACCCATGAAGGGCCGAAGGAGCCAGGGTGCCTACCTAGCCCTAGGTGGCCGCAGGAGCTGGGTACAGCACAAAGGCTTTTCTCCCTGAGCCGAGCCTAGTGAGCTGGAGTGAGACTCCTCTAGGCCCCAGTGACCCTTTCTTCCAGACATGCTAGCCAGAGAGGTTACAGCAGCCATGCAGACGAGTGGACAGCCCCCCGTGTCCCTCTCTCCCACCCCCACCAGCTAGAGCCTCCCCACCATTTTCAGCTTGACCTTCTCAACCAGATAAGTCCCAGAAGGACAGAGGGGACCAGACCATCTGGGTACCTCCAGCCACCTGCGTCATCAGGGTGAAGTCCTCAGAGGACCCCTATTCCACTGCAGGGACACTCAGCATCGAGGACGTGGCCGGGGCTTTGTCTGTGGGCTTTGGTCCCTTAGCCTCACTTCCACTAAGCTTTAGATGCCCTTCTCTCCCCACTTCAATAGAATACCCTTCCCAGGGCTCTGCAGGCCTCCATTTCTGAGGTCCACCCCCTTTTCTGCCACTGTCCTCTATCCTTTCACTGTCAAGAGCTCAAGGATACCAGGAAACAGGCGTTGCTCTGTCCTGGGCCCTCTCAAGCTGGTTGCATCTCAGGCTTTGGCTCCTGTTTCCTTCACTGTCCGGGCTGGGGGCTCTAGCGGGCAGACTCAGCCTGTCCCTCCCAGGCCAGGGACTGGCTTGGCGTGGTTGCCAACCCCCAAGACATTAACCTAAGCATCACCCCAAATTTTAGGAAAACTTGATGCGAGGAAAGGTCAGTGGGATACATCTAAACCTCCAGATGTTATAGGGACACCCCCCAGAGCCCCTCCAATCCAGAGGACCCCAGTGTGTACTGGCCACCCCATTCATGCCACATGCTCAAAAACCTGTGGGGATTTCTCTTGCTTATCAGGGCTCGTTTTGTCTTTGCCCTCCTCTGATTCCTGGTCCACACCCAGTTCCTTGTTGCTGTTTGCTCTGTCCGAAACGAAGATGATGGGCTGGAGAGAAGAGGGAAGTGGGGAAGGGGCAGGAAGGAAGCAGGGATTACAGGCTGAGCGGGCACATGGACACAGCCCCCCTCCTGGAGCAGCTTTGTCCAGTGAAGAGAAGAGCAGAGTTGGGAGCTCTTGAACCTCAGTCCAAGCTCCATCCCTGCCACTAGCAAGCTGTCTGGGACTTGGGGAAAGACGCTACGTGTCTCGGACCTCAGTTCCTTAGCTCCTGATGGTGGGAGCTCTGAGGGGTAAACAAGGTTGTTAGCACACGTGAAAGTGCTAAGAATGCTCGAAGCAGCGTGATCTAGTGCAGTGATTTTCAAATATTTTGTAGGCTTTTTTTTTTTTTGAAATGGAAATACTGTTCAAATCAAATTTCCCCAGAAGCCCAGTGTCTATGAAGTCATTAAAAACCAGCTGGTCTGCTCGATGAAGAGGGTAGAGCTTTTTTCCCTCGGCACACCCACGTCATCCATGGCAGCTGGGGGGCACTTCCAAGGAACCTCTAGCACTCCGCAGAGGACAGACTGAACAGAGGGCTCGGATTAGTGGCATGGCCAGTGGGGGAGAGGTCGGAACACTGAGCTGGAAGTCCAGCCTTGCCCTCCTACACAAGAATATCCTCTCTGGCTTCAGGTTACTCATCCATACGTATGGATGACAAAACCTGCTTGAACTTTGCCATAGGGCTCTTGGGGGAAAGGGGCAGGATATACCGATTATAAAATTGTACCACGAAACATTTAAGATGCTGCACAAATATAAGGGATATTTTCGAGACATGCTCATGCAAGTGAAGAGGACACAAGAAGAGTAGAGAGCAGCTGCCATGCTATGCAGATCCTGGCTGGAGACATACGCCCCACAGGGGGAGCCAGAAGAAGGCTAAGCCGACCGAGCTTATGGGGGCAGTGCAGAAGGCAATGGGAAAACCAGAGTCTCTGACCAGTTTCTGAATCCCCATCCGCCTTTCCATGCTATGCATCTAGAACAGCACCCATGGGCAGACCTGTGGAAATAAGCTTCCAGAACTTTGGTTCCCAGCAGGCCCCAAAGCCCCTGTCTTGCCCTGCCTTTCAAGCCAAAGGTCTTGCACAAGCAACTGATGCTTGCAGGGATCCTAGAGCAAGCATGGGTCACAGATGGAGGGGGAATGTATGCCTGTGGACATGGGGTGGCCATGGGCCACCTTTGCTAAGACACACATCTCTGGGCCCAAGTGTGGGTCTGGATAACACAGGCCTTGGCATGTAAGGAGCCTGAACCAGATTGGTGAGAGCAAGAAACTTGGGTCTGGAGCAGACAGACATGGCTTCCAATTTCCCCACTCATTAGCTGTGTGTCCTTGGGCAAATTTCTTCACTTCTGTGAATATGTGTAAAATAGCTATAGAAAGGGAATGATGATAGCAGCTACCTTATAGATTCTGTTGTAACAGAAAGCAATGCATGTTTTACCCCCAGCACAGTGCCAAATCTCTGTTAGGTGCTTGATTAACATCAGCTCTGGTCTGTACCAGCATTAGTACTCAGAGGACCTCAATGTTGAATCCTTCCAGGAACCACCATAAACACTAACACTGAACCCTGTCCGATGGCCTGTGGTTACTACCTCATGGGCTTGTGGATGCCCAAAGGTCAGTCATTTCTGGATGGCACTCAGAGTTGTCAACCCAAAATTCAGAAAGGGTTAGCCATCACGGTAGACCCTGGAGACCATGGGAAGGTTATGGGGTAAATGGAGCAGGGATGTAGGAGGGAGTTTGAATTGCTCGACAACTATAATCTTGAATTCTAAAACCACACAAGGAAAACAGTGCCCCTGGTCCCAGATGACAGCTTTGCTCTGAGGTCCCTGAGCTACTCTTAGCACACATAGTCACCATCAGCAATGGTGTCCTTACAGCAGAGTGCTTATAACCAGGATACTTAGGAGGAGATCTTAGAGGTCCTGGTGACTCTACCACAGACTCCCAAGATCCCAAGAGGGGAAGCTGTCCAGGTAGCTCTCATTCCTCATTAAACCAGCCTCTGGGATTATGAGGGTGAAGATCTCTTCCCTCTACCCCACTGCTGCCTGGACAGAGCATGCAGAGTCCGTTGGTTCCCATGGCTTAGAGGAGCCTGCGCTTGGAATGGGAGGTCACTTGTCTAGAAGGGGACTTAGAACAAGAGCTTCCCCTGGAACAAGAGTGCCAGCAGTGACTTAGCCTCTCTGGGTATCCTCTTCCACCCCAACCCCAGCAGGCCAAGAAAATAGGAGGAGTAGGGAGCAGGCAGAGGAAAGGAAGGAGGGAGAAGGAGCAGTCCCATCTACAGAGCAGGCGGCTGGCATCCCAAGATCGTCTCCATGGAAACCCTCTCACACCTATCTCACTGTACCATGAGAAACCACCGTTGCCATTCCCCCCAAGAATCAAGTCTTGCTTAGCAGAGCTAAACCCACTTCTGAGAAAGAAGTGGTGCTCCTTTTGGCTTTTGCAAGAGGCCTATTTTCTTTGGCTGGCCATCCTCTCCCTCCCTCATAGGAGAGGTCGGCCTGGTGGTGCCCAGAGGACTCTGGGGCCAGATGGCCTGGCTCCCAGTGCTGGCTCTGCAACCTGGGACAAGTCAGTTCATCTGTCTGTATCTTGGCTTCCTCTGAAAGTGGGAATAACAGTACCAATCTCACAGGGTCATTGTGGGGATTGAGTATACCCATGTGAAGCAACCGAAAGAATGCCTGACACAGGGGCCCAGGAAGGCAGGTTCACACACACGCATGCACAAACACACTCCGTGTCTACCCACTCACCCTGTTACACCCACCTTGGTTTTTTTCTTTTTCTGCATAAGGAAAGGAAACAATAAATGCCGAATAAGTGAAAGTCAAGTTTCTAGAAAACCCAGTGCCTTTTGGCTTCCCTGTGACTTGGTCCTCAGCTTGGGGTGAGGTTCCGGGGACCAGAAATCTGGGCTACATAGAGCCAAAAGAGGCCTGGGAGTCGAAGGGAGGTGAGAAGTGTCTGGGTCCAGAGCCTGGCAGCTGCTCCAACAGCCACTCTGCTTTTATAGCCCATTCCTACCCTGGACACCGCCAAGGAAAGGGGTCTTTTGGCTAATGTTTTGTATTTTTAATTGAAGTTAGTTACTAAAACACCAAAAGAAGTGGCTTACCTAAATTGGCCTAAAAATGAATGTTGTCTGATTTACAGAGTTTGGGTTTTGTTTTGTTTTGTTTTGTTTTGTTTTTTTCTGTTGTTGTTGTTGCAAATATTTAACATAGAGACTTAATATGGAAATCTAGGTTTGGGGCTTTAAAAAATAAATAAAACTAGAAGGTGTGGCAGGCTTCATGTGCTGGTTACCTCTATGGCAAAAATCTGGGGAGCTGAGAGCTGCTGTTGTCTGCACCTTCCAGATGCCGCGGTCACCACCACTCCCATTGTCCCTCCAACACTGAAGCTTAAGAATCAGTTGAGAACTACAGGCAAATATGCCTGTGTGGGGACATCCAAACCCCCACCTTCCTGCCCTAGTCAGGTGGCACGCCAGCTCCCATACACTCCTGAGTTTGAAATTCCTGGTAAATACACTACTCGGATGACTAGTGTTTTAAAAGATAAGAATAGGGCGCCAGGGTGGCTCAGTGGGTCAAGTGTCTGCCTTTGGCTTAGGTTGTGATCTTGGGGTCCTGCGGATTAGAATCATGAGTGTGACTCCCCAGAAGACAGTTTGGTGGAACATTTGCTGTCCCCTTATTGGCCCAAGTCACACAGAGCACAAACCAGGGCCCAAAGGCCCAAGGCCGGCACAAGACTCCTTAATACAAGGAGACAGGACATATGCCAACTCTATGCTTGAAACTCTGGGATTCCTAACCCTGGGAGCAGGTCTCCGTGTGGCGACCAGGGAAAGAGCCTGAGTCTGGGCTCCAAACACCTGGATGTCAGTTCCAGCCCTGCCGCCTGTGAGCTTTGGGAACCCAAGGGAGCCATTTAACACCGAGCCTCTCCTTCCTTACTTTAATGCCAGCGATAATAATAACCTTACTATATCTCAGAAATCTTGCAAGGGTCAAGCGAGGTAACGCATGAGAGAAGGACCTCATAAGATACAAGGCATGTGACTAATAACAATCGTGTGGGAGCCCGTGCTATGCCAGACACTGCAAATGTATGATCTCACTGATTCCCACTTCACAGAAGCCTTGCAAGGCACCTCTGTTATCTCTATTTTACAAAGTAGGGAACTGAGGGGTTACATAACTTGTCCCAATCACCTAGCTGATAGGTGGAGGACCCAGCTTTTGACTCTGACTCCAGAGCTGGTGTGTATTTTCTGTATCTGAGATGGGCCCTTATAATCCAAGCCAACTGCTGCTGCCCTTGTTGTCCCTTCCCATGGATGGCCTTGACCCCTCCCTCTGGAGGCTCAAATAGCTTCTCCCCTCCAGGACCCTCTTCTGTGCTTCCTAGCCCCTGGGCAGACTGCATGGCCCCAGCACCGCGAGGTCTGTTACTCTAGTCACGACAAACAGAAATTGCAGGAATATGGACGAATTGCTCTGCATGCCCCAGATGCCCATCTTCCTCTGCCAATACCACCTCTCCCCTCCACCACCCATCTGTCCCCTGCCTGGATCGGGGAATATGACCCTCGGGGCCTTTTCACACATCAGAACCAAAGCACTCACCACTGGCCGGTCCACAGAGATGGTGTTTTCAACTTCCCTGTGAGAAACACAAACGGGAGGGATTGTCAGTGTCCCCAGGAGTGGGCAGGAAGCACAGAGAGGATTTGCTCAGGACACTCAGCTTCTCAGAGCCAAGTCGGGACTGACCTCAAAGGAAGCCCAGGGACTAATGTCTCCCACCATGGGGACCAACCCTGTGTCGGCACTATCCCCAGCAGCCAAGGGCACACACATGGGTTCTTGTTGGCTTTGCCCAGAGCGTCCCAAAGTCAAGCCCAGCTACCTACTCATGCCCTGTGTTTCTTTTGGGGCAGAGTTCAGAGGATTTGGGCTTTATGAACTCATCTGCAGTGACCAAAAATGCAGGATATGGCCATGCTGGCTTCCCCAGGCCACCTTACCTAAGAGCTCCATCACCCCCAATGCCTCCTATCCCTGTTCCCTACTCTCTTTCTTTCTTCTTCTTCTTTTTTTAATTTTAAATATTTTATTTATTTATTTGACAGAGAGAGACACAGCGAGAGAGGGAACATAAGAAGGGAGAGGGAGAAGCAGGCATCCTGCTGAGCAGGGAGCCCAATGCAGGAACCTGGGATCATGACCTGAGCCCAAGGGAGACGCTTAATGACTGAGCCACCCAAGCATCCCTCTCTTTCTTTCTTCTTATCACTTATCTCCCTCTAACACATATATGTATGTGTTTCCCCAGGCCTCGTTGTCTCCTCTTAGAATGTTAAGCTCCATGAGGGCAGGGATTTCTTTGTTCAATTCACTGCCCTATCCTCAGTGCCTAGAAGAAAAGTGCCTGCAACACAGTAGGTGCTCAATAAATACCTGTGGGATGACAGACTGAATGGAGATGTGGCCAGTGGCTCAGGAACAGAGAAAGAGCGGTCTCCTGGTCAGCATATCCCAGGACTCCTAGAGGGGACCGGTCCAGCCACCCCATGTCTCCAATCTCTGAAATGGGCTGCATGGGCTTTTAGGGACAGGTGGCACAAAGGAGGCTGACTCACTCTGAGAGGTTCCTCTTTTCGGAGAAGACCCGGAGGATGAATTCTCCCTCCTGGTGGGGCTCATAGGTGGAGGGCACGATGACGTACTCGCTGGGAGGCAGGCGGAAGCGCTCGGACACCTCTCGCATGTTGATGTAGGTCTTGCTCCTGGCCTTGGAGGCATTGTACAGGAAGAAATCCTTCTGCAGGTGCTGCTTGTTCCCGTGCATCTGACGGAGAGAAGAGCCAAGGGATGGAGCTCCTTGAGAAGGATGCCCTGTCCTGCTCACAGTCCCCCTCCAGGGGTCTCTTCCCAGCTCTGGTCACCCAGTTCACAGTCATGATTAAGGCCTCAAATAGCTCCACATCCCTGGAGCTCCCTACCCCATTTCCTCCTCCTTTTCTGTTGTGATTCGGAAGTGAAGGTCAAGTCTATCATTCCACCACTTACCAGAACTGCTGCTGGTCAGCTCCAAATCACCTCCAGGCTGGGGAGGGACCCCAAGGAGGCAGGAGGAGCCTTGGCTGGGGTCTGAGGGAGGCGATTCCTCCATCCCAAAGAGGGCAGTCACCTTAGAATGTGTCCGTGTGACGGTGTATTAATTGTAAGTGCGAATGTGTATGAGTATGAGCAAGTGTGTGTGTGTGTGTGCGCACGCGCACGTGTGTGTGAGATGTGAATGTAAATGTCTGAAAGCACGTGTGTGACGGTCTCTGGTGGGAGAGAGGGGCACATCGTGACAGTGACAGTCGGGAGATCACCCGGATGCACCCTCTCTGGAGTTCGTGACACAGGCAAGACACTCCCCTATCATAGTCCTGCCCTCAAACCCCACCAGGAAGCTTCCTGATGTGCCACGGATGGACACAGGACCCCCGAGCAACGCTGTGCACAACTGCTGGCTGCTGCCGCTTCTATACCTCTTTGGGGACCTTGAGGAAAAACAGAAAAAGAAGCTGCTCAGATTCTGTGGATTTCACATCTGCACAGGGATGAAATGCACGTGGGAAGGGAATGCCAGCCACTGTGGAATGCATGCAGAAGCCTGATTTCCCACCACCGATCCGGCCAGCCCCAGCCCCACTCCACTCCTCCATCCTGGGTTTTTTCTTCCTGTGACAAATATCTAGGAGATTCTGACACAAGTGGGCCTGATACCAGGAGTTCTGGGAGGGGACACTGAGTACTGGGGAGGTCCCCAAACCCTCTGCTCGGAGGAATGTATGTGTGTCTGGGGCGGAAGCCAGTCAGGAACTGCACACCTCGTAGATGGCAAAGCCAATAGTGAAGAGGTTGGCCCCCAGCTTCCGGTCCTTCCGCCGGTTCTTCTGCATCAGGGCCACCAGGAAGCTGCAGATCACCTCTGAGTCGTCGGGGTCATCATCCTCCTCCAGGAGCTTCAGACGGTACTGCGGGTTGGTCCAGAAGGTGTCTGTGCCCCCCAGGAAGGAAATGTACATTCAGATGTGCCTCTCAGGGAACATGCAGGAAGAGGAGTAAGACAGAGGGGTCCTACTGATCTCCTGCCCCTAGCTGCTCAATAAATACAGAAGGAGTGATTCAGGCATTCGTCAAACAATGTGGGGGGAGCAGTGGGTAGCCCACACCTTTCTGCAGATGGAGCCCCCCTTGCTTGGCTGTGCGGCTCCTCCTCCCTCTCCGAGCTGTGATTGTCATTCTCTGCTGATGGCTTCCCTTTCCTCACCTGCCCTTGAAATGCTGTTGGCCCCTGGGTTGTGGTCTCAGGCCTCCCTCCCACCCCACTGTTCTGCGCCCCCTGGGCTGTCTTACCCACTTTGTAACTGTCCCTGCGTAAGGATGATGTAGACCCCAGCCCCCATCTCCACCAGACTCCCTCCGTCCCTCCTTCCCTTCCTTTCTCCCTCCTGTCTTCCTTCCTTCCTCTTCCCTTCTTTCCATCCTTCCACAGATACATGTTGACTTCTAGTCATACCACCAAGAACCATTCTAATCCGTGCAACCAATTCCCTATGGCACGTCTTCACCTGGCTATTCTACAAGGGCCTCAAACTCCCCAGGTCCCCAACTCAACTCCCCTCCCTACAAGCCCACAGCCAGCTCCACCGTAAAACCAACAACACGCCTAATTTTTTCTCCTGTGTGTCTTATGCTGTGACACTAACACCCTCCCTTGGGCCGCCCCAAACTGGGAAACTTGAAGTCACTCTTCAGGGACTCCACCCAATATCCTGTCCCCTGAATCTGCCTTCTTCCCTCGATATCCCCCACTGGGACTTGCTCCAGCTTTTCTCATCTCTGGCTTGCAGCCTTGCAGTCGAAGCTAAAACTCTGTGTTCAGTTCCAACCCTCAGCATTAGGAATGCAGCACCCTCCTGTCACGGTGTCCTGCTTAAAAGTTGTTACCAGCTCCCTACTGCACACTCCTCGGCATGGCAGTTTCCTTCTTGGTAAAATGGGGAGGGTCTCATAAGATCAGATACCCCCAGGACTTAGTACTGACTCAGTTCCGCCTGGAGCCCTCCTCCCCACCCTGAGCCTCTCCCACCTGGGAAGTTGCGGCAGCCTCCGGCAGAGCAGCCCCTCACCCAGCGGCCCTCGTTCACAGACACCGTCCAGGTCTGCAGCTTGTCGGACTCCAGGGCATCAGCCGTGAGGTTGCAGATCTCCAGCTTTGTGAAATGGTAGATGAAATCGTCATAGGACATCCTGAGAGGTTGGAAGAGAGAGGCCCGTGTGGGAGGCTGGGAAAGGTGAGACTCGGGGACAAGCTTAGCACGATCAGACCATTCAAACTTGCGCGTGGTGCCAGAGAGGACCCTGTCTCTCCCCTGTAGGGTGAACACTATCCACTCTCATGTCTCCACCCCATACTACCATCTCTTCTGGTAATGACTCAGTCCTTGGTGGGAGAGCTTGGCAGCAATCCAGTTCTCCAATGGAACCGTGTCCCTCTGCACTGGACCCAGGCACTGCGCTGGGAGACAGTTTAGGGGAGGACAGACAATGAAGCAAGCAAAACGGAGATCCTGAAAAAGTTCCCTTTAAACTGAGAGCTGAGGGCCACTTAGAAATGATCAGAGTGAGGGTGAGCGTGGCGCTGGGCGAGCAAAGGAGAGCTGCCTTGGCTAGAAGACAGCTCTACAAAGGCCAGGGAGCAAGTGGCTGGAGCGGCATGCACCACAGAGGGGCACGGGCGAGGCAGGAGCCACATCATGCTGGCCTGGTCCCAGGCTCAGTCACCACGGTGACCGGGCTGGCTCCTCGCAGAGACCCATCCTTGCTGGGCCTTGGACTAGAGGAGAATAGGGCCCAGATCTCCTGGGGGCTGCGGTCTGATGGCCTCTTTCCGGGCACTGAGGTTTGAGAAATCAGCTCCCCACCTCATCCCTTACCCTTTGGGGCCCTTCTGGGTTCTGGACTCACCAGAACTCTCCATCCTCAGTGACCTGGTGCTGCAGACGGGCCTTCTCGGCTTTGTCCACAAAGCTCCAGTCCTTCCAACTGGAGGGAAAATGGAGGAATTATGGAAGGAAGAAGAAGGGGAGGCCTGATGTAGGTTGGGACAGGAGTAGCAAGAGAAATATGAAAAAACTGAAAGAGTAGTTCACCTTCTAATTGTAGCAAGCATGAAGCATCAAATTGGAAATCTGATCTGATCCCCTCAGTGTAAAACCCAATAATGGCTTCCCACCATCCACAGGAATAAGACCTTAAATGGGTTTGTAAGGGCTTGATCCTTCTGAGGGCTGAGGTGGTTTTTTTTTTTGTTTTGTTTTGTTTTGCTTTTAAATCCCTCCTCACGCTTTAAGAGTTGATCTCTGGACATAGAATGACTGGATTCCACTTGGTTTTAGATTTTTTTTTTTTTTAAGTAGTCAGGGAGCCCAACATAGGGCTTCAACTCACAACTCTGAGATTAAAACCTGAGCTGAGATCAAGAGTCAGACGTTTTACTGACTGAGCCACCCCAAAGTCCCCCAGGATTCCATTTAATATTACCAGTACTAGCTGTGTAACCTTGGGAAAGTCACTGAACCTCTCAGTGTCTGTTTCCCCAACTGCAAAAGTGTAATGAGTATTATCATCTACATAGAGGGTTCCGATGAGCAATGAATGAAATTATGCATGGAAAAGTTTTAGAACAGCACCTGCCCTCTAATAAGTAACTGTCTGAGTTCTAAGAAAAAGACCAAGCATGTAAACATTTCCTTTCTCCTACCACCCCAGGAAATAGCCTGGCTGCGTGTTTCTAAAGGCTGGCTGGTCTTCCACACTCTCCCCAGGAGGGAGGAAATGAAGTGCATTTGTGTTTCAGGCATGCTGAGGAGAATAAAGCTAAACCGGGTTGTCCTTGGCAAGGTGAAGGATCGAGGAAGGGCTTGGGGTCAGGGAATGCTCAAGGGAAAATAGAGGTTCCAGAGAGCAGAAGGAGGGACCCAGAGCAGGGAGGGTGGTCTCCTTGAGTGACCTAGAGATGGGCCCCACTTGTCAGCAGTCCCTGCATGGAGGCATTGGTAGGATGTGGGTTAAGCCTGGACACCAAACTATGGGGCTGGAGAACACAGTGAGGGTCCCTGTGGGTGGCCTGGGCCAGTGGACAGCTGATGGGGCACCAAGGGCCTTCCCAGACCAGAGAGCCCAGATCCCATGCCAATCTCTCCCACAACCTCTTTCTACTCTTCCTATCCCACCCAAACTAGGTGAGGGGCGGGTTTATCTTTGGGAGCTTTATCTTCATTATTAGTGGTTGTTTTGTCCTTCCCACTGGAACTTGACCTTCACAGGGGCAGGGCCTCTGTTTCCCTGTTCACTTCTAAGTCCCCAGGTAGTAGCGTGGGGGCCTGCCACCTTTTTGGCACAGAAGAAGTGGGGATTTGTCTCACTGCTGAGGGAAGGAATGTGGTCAGTGTCTGCAAGAGGCCATAAAAAGACTAGAGTCAGCAGATTAGCCCAGTCTCTCCGGGGAGGCTGCCTGTTCAGGGGCCAGCCTCAGTGCCCAGACCTGTGCCTGCTGTCCAGCCGGTGCTCAGTGACGCTAAGTGAAGGTAGAGCCGAGTGAACCAGCAATGAAGGCGCCCTGGGTGGAGGTAAGCCCAGAGGCTGAAGAGCCCAGGTGCAGCTACTGAGTTCTGCTATGTCCTCTTGGGAATGAAAGAGCTCAAGGGGCTGCCCCGCCCCCCACTCAGTGAAGCAATTGGGAACCAGTGATTGGGTGCCCCCTAGAAGCTCTGTAAATGTTTTTGAGCCATCATATAACTTTCCAGTGTTTGTTATTTTTCCTACACCCAGTTCGTTCCTCTCGGTGATAATTAACAAGCTCGTTCGGGGGCACTGTGTACTTTTTATGGGGACACTGAGGGAGAGGAAATCTTAGCACTGGCTAGGTACTCTCCAGCTTACCATGTGAGTGGTAACACTGTTCCCATTTTACAGATAAGGAAACAGAAGGGAAATCCAGACCCCTGCCTTCAAACTTTGTTTCTACTGGACCTAGCCCATGCTTTGTAGAAAGTTTCCTTTCCAGCCAGTGGCCATCTGTAGGGTCTCTGGATCCCCAGCTCCCCTGGCTCCTCTGTGGGCCCTTCCCTGGAGCCCATGTCCCCTTTTCTCCTCTGCGGATCATGAGTTTTGAGGGTAATTTTAGACTGTAGTACTCTCATGGTGCAGTATTCAGCGAAGCCTGGCCCCAGGCTCTGCGGGCCCCCCTCACCTACCCATCACTCCATGAGCCGTTCCACTCTACCTGGCCCCAGGGGTTCCGGAGCCGCACCAGCTTCACTTTCTCCCCCTTGAACAGGGCCTTGGACAAAGAGAAAAAGCTCTCTTGGTTTGGGCCTTCCTAGAAAGAAGGTTTTCTGTCTTGCCCTGAGAGCTAGGGTGGGGATAGGGAGAGAATCTTGTACAGGGGCTGCCCTGCCAGGTCCTGGTCAAGGAGATTCTGTGGAATGGCAGGGGGAATGTCAGAACCCTAGGGCTGAGTCTGCAGAGGTCAGGGCTTGACTGTCTGCTGAGAAGTGATTTTCCTGGCCATTCCGAGCTTTGGGGGAGAATGGGCATGGTGAATATTGTGAGGCCACTAGAGCACTCTAGGTGTCTTTGTTTGAATTAGAAAAAAAATACACCCTGCTGGCCAAGGAACTACAGACAAATGGCCCCCACAGGTGGACCAATTCGAAAAAAGTGCCCCTTCCTCCAGTCTCTGCCCATCCTTGTGGATGGGGGCACAGCCTCCCCAGCCGTGCGCAGTGGTCCTGACAAGTTTCCTGTCTCCAGCCAGACGTGCCAGGAGGAGCAAGATATTGTAACTGTTCACCTCCCAGAGAACAGGAAACACGAGAGCCTGTGAAATCAATTCCATAAAACTAAAGTGATTTCTATTTGTTCCTTGGAAATGTTGGGAAAACTGCCATCTTTAGCACTGAAAGCAAAGATGACCTGAGCACCACCTGGTGGCAAGATCCACCTTGACAGTTCCAGGGGCCCCCTCCAGCCATAGGCTCTGGACTCAGACCTTGAGCAGAACCCCCGAGAGTAGGCAACCCTGCAGAGGTGAAGGGGCTCAGGTAGCTAAGTCCTGACTTCGGGAGGCGACCCAAGTGGCTCCCAAGCCCGCCTGCCCTGCCAACCTCACCTCCTCCAGCCCAGTGACCGAGTAGGCATGACCCTTGACTAGCCCACACGCCATTCTTGTTTCATACTGAACCGGAACAATCGTCTGTGGAGCAAAAACCAGACAGCCTGTCAGGGGTTGGATGGCAGAAGTTCTGTCGCCTCTGAGACAAAGCGCACATGAGATAATTTTCCAGGTTCTGTGAGGACAAGGATTCCTCCACGCTCTGAAAGGGGGCCTCCCGGCCACGCAAGGACCACTGCTGGCCCTCTTAGGCAGTCAAGAAGACATAGCCCAGAAGAGTGGTTTCTCTCAAGCTGGTTGCCCTGAAAAGATCCATTCTGACCATCAGAGATCCATGTGAGGGTGGGACAATGTCGAGGTAGGTGAGACGACCCCTGCCCCTCGTTTCTGGATCTCTTGGGGTCTTCAAAAAAGAAATAGGGACAGATGGAGGCTGTCCTGGACTCAGGCTTCCCCTTACCCTGAGCCCACCCAGAGCTGACTCTTCCCAGCAGAGAAAGGAAGTGAGAAAAGAGGTTAGATGAAACATATAGGTCCAACCTCCTTTCTGTATATCCCCTCACTTCCTCCAGACCCACCAAGAACAATACTCAAGAAATCAAGAGTCACAGAGTCCAGGGAGGGAATCTGGAGGAGACCAGAAGCAAGTCCTGCTCAGACGTGACAGCCTAAGGGGGCAGGGGAAGCTCTTCCATTTTCAGAAATCCCCAAGGGGCAGCCCCAAGAATGCTTGGCAGAGTGTAGGATCTCCAATGCCCAGGGAGCCCTAGACCATTTCTCTGTGGCTTCACATGAGCTCTGGGAGCCATGCCGGACTGGGCAAATCATGAGCCTTTTCAAGTTCAGGGATGTGGATGGAGCCTGGGCTTTTTGGCACTTAGCCTCTTCCATATCTCAGTCCTTACATGACCCAGACCATGCTGAACAGAAAGGGATAGGGCAGGAGATCCACACGTCCCTCACATCTAGACCTGGGAAACCACTTGAAACGACTCCGTTGGCATTACTTATGCACACTTCCACCGGCAGTCTGTCCCAAAGGATCATCACGACACACACAAAGATGTATCTCGTAGGATGTTCACAATAGCATTCAAGATGGGATCAGGAGGGAGACAAACCATAAGAGACTCTTAATCTCACAAAACAAACTGAAGGTTGCTGAGGGTGGGAGGGTAGGGAGAGGGTGGCTGGGTTATGGACATTGGGGAAGGTATGTGCTATGGTGAGTGCTGTGAAGTGTGTAAGCCTGACAATTCACAGACCTGTACCCCTGAAACAAATAATACATTATATGTTAATAAAAATAATTTAAAAAATAACAACCAATACAAGAAAGGGAAACAATCCCATTTTCCAATAAGAGGGTATTGGGTTAATAAACTATAACCTATTGGTATGTTGGCATACCGTACAGCCACTAAAAAATGTTTTAGGAGACACATTAACAATATAATTCATATTGGCACATTAAGAACATAAGGCTAACTGAACAAAGCCTAACTGCAAAGAGGTACATAGACTATGAGATTTTAAAAATAAACATTTAGATGAACTGTATGCAAAGAAAAGTCCTAGATGGATTTTACTAAATACTTAAGAGTTACTACCTTTAGATGGGAGAGAATGTAGGTTAATTTTTCCTCTGTTCTTTTCTGTACGGCTCAGTCAGCATTCTTCAGTGAACATGCATTATTCCAAAAGTACTCGAATATAAGACTGTTCTAGTGAACAAAAACTATTTTGTTTGCTAGAAGAGTGTCTGGCACTCACTAGGAGCTCAATAAATATGTGTTGAATGAACAAATGAATGAATTAGAAGAGGAGAAGTATTTTAGAATACGTGAAGTCTCTCTTGTATTTCTACTTGTTAATTTGTTATCAGAGAAACTGCCAGGACTGCAGGATAGGAAGGAGCTCCCACAGACATTCCCTCCAAATCCGGTCTCTCCCACCTTCTTCAGGAGCCTTGGAGAGGGCAAGATATTCCAACCCAGACCCTTGGGAGGCCCATGCAGAGGTCAGTGTGCAAGGCACTGTCTGTTGAGGGGAGTCTAACACCAGGAAGCCCCGGTCATGCATGCCGGAGGGGTGGTCAGTCCCGACAATTGGAGGTGTACACACCCGGGTCGGTCTGTCCTCTGAGCCTCTGGGGAGGAGGTCTGAGTCCCTGAGCTGCGAGTTATCCATATTCCTCACCATCCGTGCAATCAACTCTCCCATTTTCAGTCCAGAAGGAGAGGTTCCATAGGTCATGTTTGTGCCATCCTGAGGCCCAGTGGGGACAGGGACAGACAGTCCAGGAGAAGGAGCGAGAGCAAACAAGGGAGGGCGACAGAAAGGGAAGGAGACAGAATGAAGGAAGGGGACAGACAAGGAAAAGAGGAGAGATAAACGGTGTGAATGGAGACAAGATGGAGAAAAGTGATACAGAAAGAAAATGTTCATCTGTGGGTGTTTAATGCTAGCTGATCTTCCCATGCTTTCAGACCCATTTGGAGTATGGGGAAAGGAAGGAAATTCAGGAATTCTGCTTGGGTCCCTTCCTCAGCGATGGAAAGCACCAAGACTGTTACACACTAAGCAGGCCCCAAGGGCAGGTGTGTTTCCTGGCCAGGAGGCCTGGCCAGTCTACCATCTCCTTCCCCTTGGCCCCAGTCTCAGTTCATACCACTCCACTGCACTGAGATGGTACCTGCTGGCCAAGCTTCTCCCAGGTGACAACACAAAGCCCACGTCCCAAAGCTCGGTGACTAGGAGGCTGTCTTAGGGAAAGGCGGGCTCTGGTCCAGAACAGGTATGTGGTCAGCTTAATTGGGCCATGCTGGGGCTGAGCAGCACCGACCACAGGAGGCCCTGCTGACACAGGCCTCTGGACCTATTTCTACCTCAAGTTCTGGGCTTGGAATGTCTTTGCCCCATCTCTTTGGTGAAAATCCCCAGAGACGCTTCTTCCCTGAGAAATTTTCAAAGTTGAGAGCCAGTTCCTGCTTCCTAAAACAAAACATCCACCCCGTCCCAGAGGAAATCCCTACGCTGCTCTACATCACATGACGGGCTTCCTGCACCTTGGCTGCTCCCCACCCTGTACCCCACACCCCAGACTTACATCAATGGAGCAGCCCATGAGGGAGCCTCTCTCGATGGCTTTCTTCATGATCTTGTACATGTCTCTGGGAGCATCCTTGATCTCAAAAAACTCGGTCACCCCTCCTGTGAAGTCCTCCATGGCCTCCGTAGTGTTCCCACCTTTCAGAGCCTCATAGGAACCGTGAAGCCTTGGAGAGAGAATGAAGACCAGTCCCAGGTCCCAGCGTTTCAGGAGACATGACCCAGGAGCCATGCCACCAGGACTTTACTCTCAGGTCCTGTGCTGTCTTCTTGCCTAATTCCCCAACAACTCTGTAAGTTAATGGGATAGATACTGTGATTCCCTTTCTTCGCGTTGTAGAAACTGTGCTCCAAAGGCTAAGTGGCTTACCCAAGGCGCCAGAGACCCGGAAGCACTGGGACTGGAACCCAGCTATTCCCACTTCCTGGTAGTTCTCTTTCTACCATATTCTATACCCTAAGGAAGAGTTCCATTAGATAGATCCATTAGTAATGGCTGGGGTGGAGCTTCCAAGGTGAGAGCAACATGACTTTATTCATATACTACAAGATCAAGAGGTTGAGCCAAGCCAGATCCTGGGACGTGAGCTTCAGAGATACAATGCTCAGATCCAAGACTTGCAACACCAACCTTTAATTCTGAAGGCAGAATTAAAGTGCTCACGATAGGAGGCTGAATCCAAAGATCTTCTATACATGACTTCATTCTATCCTTAAATATAGCATGTTTAGTTACAGCCATTTAGTTTATGTTTAGTTACAGTCTTGGACTCTGGGTCACAGTTGAACACACACACACACACACACACACACACACACACACACACACACATGCCTCCTCTTGTGACAAGACTTTGGGCTGGATTTTACAGCCGCCCCACTCCCCACCTCTAGTCCCACCTCACATCCTTGAGCATTGCCTTACTTAGCATAAGCCTTCTCCAGCAGAGCACTCCAGAATTCATTGCGGTGGTTGGATTTGGTGAAAACCAGTTGGTTGTTGTAAGTTGGCAGGCAGTCATCAATAACCACATCTACCCAGTCTCCGTAGCGCCAGAACTACACAAAAGCGTCAAGGACAGAGGCACATCGTCAGATCACCTTTGGGAAACGTATCTCTACTCCAACATTCCTTTGAGTCTCTTTGGCAAGCAGCCCCATTTCCTCTGTTTGGCCTCTTGGTGCTTGTCCATACTCTTGGGTTTAGGGTGTGTGCATCCTTCTCTAACTGGACTGTGGCATTCTTGAGAGCAGAAAGTGTGGTACATACCACTTTATCCCTTCCACACAGTCCAGCCCAGTCCTGGGGATGGTAGGTGCTCCGTGCATATCTGAGGGCTTGAGATTTTCATTCTCCTGCTCTCCTGGGTCTACGTATTATAGTTTAGGTATCTTAGCTGACTTTAATGTGCAGTCAGGGTTCAGAACTACTGGTCTAGGTGAAGGTGACGTATTGATTATAGATGTCTTGATGACACACAGGTAGAAATTGCTGCTGAAGAAGAAAGATCGACAGGGAAGAGGGAAGCGCCCCAGAATATATTCTGGCTATAACAGGAACATTGTCTAATAATTCCAGTTCTGGATGTTTTGTTTTTTCTTTTAAGGTTTTATTTATTTATTTGAGATAGACCATGAGCTGGAGGGAGAGGAAGAGAATCTGAAGCACACTCCATGCTGAGCGCAAAGACATGGGACTCCATCTCATGGCCCTGAGATCATGACCTGAGCTGAAATCAAGAGTTGGCCACTTAACTGACTGAGCCGCCTGGGTGTCCCTGGATGTTGTTCTTTCTTGAACAAATCAGTTTTAACTGAAGAAGGCCAAATAGGGTTTAATTTCCTTTAATGACATTTTCTCCCTTACTGAAAAGAGAGCAAAAATCTACCTGGTTTTTATATATATGGCCCTTGAGTCATAAGACCTTTTAAATATCAGAGGGAAACTGGCAGCTTGATGGCCCAGGAAGGAAACAAAAATGGGGACCTGGCTGCTTCACCCATGCTATGGGGGGGCAGTGGGGGCAGCAGGACTGAACCTGATCAGAGGCCTTTTCTGAGGCCTTCAGTGCTGACATATAAGATCAGGAGGAACATCAAGTGATGCTTTGGATTGGTTCTGGGACATTAGGAGCTTCCGGGGCTGGAAACAGGTTGATGCCTCAGAACCCCAGACTCTGCTAGATCCCAACATGTGGAACTTACTTCAGTTCTGGGTCAGCACCAAGATTTGGCTCTCTGATAGGACAATCTGGATCTAGAAAATTTCCAGTGGTTTCATTGAGTCTGGAAATGAAAGACTCACTTATGGGCTGAACCAGAAGCCTGTGCCCAGACTGACCAAACTTTCCTTCCAGGGCCTAGAAAAGGTGAGTGCGAGACTTCATGCAGACCTGCCTTCAAGGGCAACAAGGAAGGGAGCCATAGTCCGGCAGGGCGCAGGTCTTTCCTGTTGTGAACCTACAAATTCCCAATGCTAGTATCTTAGGGACCTACTTGAGAAGGGCTGTGGGTAACAACACAGCAGCCAGCCAGCTGGAGAGGCAAAAATAGATCCACAGGCCAGCAAACAGGATGACTTCCTGCCTTTCTGGGGCATAGCAGAAGGTGGGGGGGTTGGAGGGGGGATGGGCTTAGGGGGCAGAATAAACAACTGCTTCCTCAAAAGGCCTGAGGCCTTAAGGGGGTCACTGCCCACAGCCAAGGCTGGGAGGGTGGGTGGAAATTTTCCTGAAGCTGCTGGGAGGTCCAGGCCAGGAGGGAGGGGGTGCGGGGCGGGGGGGTGGCTGCAGGGGGTGTGGATGGCAGCTGGCCCTCTCAACTACACTCCAGTTCCCTCACCTGGAAGTGGAAGATCCCTGCGTAGTTCTTGGTGAAACTCTGATCATGGGGTATGACTCGGAAAAGCAGGCGCTCATTCAGGGTCAGGCAAGCAATAGCTGCGAGAAACCAGCAGTCCCCTGCAGGCAAGCACAGGGCAGAGGTCACCTCCAGGAAAGAGAAAGACCGGATTCCAGCTGACGTTTCTATGTCTTCGCCAAATGAGTTCACTTAGTGTTCACTGTCCTGCTTCCAGAGGTGTCCACCTAGAACAGCCGGCTAGCAGTCCCTGGACAATTCGGTCAAGGTAACTTCTGACTTTTGACTGGTTTGCCCGAAGGTTGTAGGCAATTCCTCCACCTGTAATATAAGCTCACTTCCTTTTTGGACCTCAAGGAAGACAGAGCAGTAGGTCAACATTGGGTCATTCTTCCTAACACCTGTATGAAATCTTTGCAGTGGGAGTACATTTCCCCCCTCGGGGTGGAGCCTGGGCATCTGAGGGCCACCGGCCAAGCCCCCTGGTACTGGAAGGAAAGTCTGTTAGGCAGCTGCCTGGCAACCAGTTTATAGATGGCACGAATATATTGCTCACAGTGGAAGGAGATGGGGACATTCTCTTATTCCCTGAACTTCCTTTCTGGCAGAGTATGGTATATAGTCATTTTGCTCTGTGTGTGTGTGTGTGTATGTGCGAGAAAGAGAGAGAGAGAGAGAAAGAGAGAGAGAGAGAGTGGGAGACAGCAAGCACCCAGGGGGCACTGACAGTCACAGAGATGCCCTCTAGGGAGGCTGGTTTAAGTTCTGCAAGGCCCTTGTTTTGCTGTGTGGACCTGATGGCATCCTTGAGCTGGCAGAGGGGAGACCAAGAGCAGTCAGAAGACCTCCTCTCCACTCTGTCCTGCTCCCCCCCAAGAAGAAGCAAGCCTCCCCTTTGAAACAGTTTCTGTTCGAAGGTCCAGACTATGAGCTCGCCCAGGGCTCTATAGGCAGCCTTCCCCGAAGTGTAGGAACCCAGATACTGAAAACCTCTTCAACCTCTCTTTCTGGGGCCAAATAAGCCAAATTTGTTCCACTGGGTCTTGGATGCTCTTTCCCCTCAAGTTGTAAACTATATCTGTTGATGTTGTCTCCAACTTTGCCTCACAGAGCTTTCCTGCGGTCCACACTGAAGAGACTACTTCAAGAAGAGCCAAGCTAACCACGGAGACAGAACACTGGATGTGCACCCCCATGACAACTGTCATCTGTGTGGAGACTCCTTTCATATGGAGTGCTGCTGGGGCAATTTCAACAACAGTTTGGGTTACAGGTGCATTTTCTGTGTGCAAACAGATTCCATACAGATTTCCAGGGATGTGCTTGGTGTGCAGACAGTTTCAGAGCTCTCTTTTAAGGGAGTAGGTACAATTAGAAGCAAGGTTTTTCTCTTGCGGAGCGAGGTGTGCAAATGGCTTTGAGACTCTAGGGAGGCCTATCTCCCATGACATGAGGCAAAGAACTGATGAGGGATGTGGAAGGAACAGAAAGTAAATGAAGCCATCACCAGCACACAGATACACCGGCATGAAGTAGTGTTCTAAAAACCTTCTCTCTCGAATGCTTTAAGACCAAAACCAGATTACTGTCCCTTCACTTCCTGTAAAGGACCACACCTTTATTGTCCCTTTACTTCCGGTAAAGGGACCACATGTAATCACCCCTTGATTGGCTGGAAAATGACCAGTGACCCCAGGGGACTTGCCTACCTAGATCTCCTTGACAGATGTCAGTTCTGTTGGCTCCACCAATGATAAATCGTGGATTCTCGCATATTTCCTGTGAAACAGAAAGGAAATGACAGTAGTAGGAGCTATTGTTTAGTGAGGCCCATTATGTAAGGTCGTACTGACATCCCACATCAGAACCATTGTGTATACCACTCAGATAAGCCCCCAGAAACAGCCTGTGAATTGGACTCCATCATTCTTATTTTTCAGATAAGAAAACCAGGCCTCAGAGAGGTTAAGGAACTTGCCCAAGGACATACAGCTAGTAAGTGGTGGAAGCCAGAAACATGCCTCCTTTTCCCACTGTTCTACATTGTTCCCACACACTGACATAGAATCTGCGTAAGGATATACCTGGAGAGGGCAGTGTCATTACCGCCATATTTTTGTAAGGGACAACAGAAAGCATGGCTGTTGCTTTTTCTTTCTTTCTTTTTTTTTCTTCTATGCCAGGAAAATAAGTGCAGGAAGGAAAATAAAGACTTTCTTGTCAAGATGTGGTAACATAGCTATTTAGAGTCAGCATATATCCCAGGGTCTATAGGACTCAAGAGCTGGAGAGAGCAGAGTAAATTTGGTGTGGGTTTTGCAGGTCCCCTGGTCAGTTGAGGGTACTTTTTTTTTTAAGTCGTCACCACACCCAGTGTGGAGCCCAACTCAGGGCTTGAACTCACAACTCTGAGAGTTCTAGACCTGAGCTGAGATTAGGGCGCCCCAAGGGTACATTTCTTTACACAAGCTAACCCAGTAAGCACCACTGCCCGCAGTTTCCGGTTACTACAGATTATGTGCAGTCCACCAGCGGCCAACAGGGGGCGCTCTTGTCTCTCCTTCTATGTCTTAACGCTTTGTTTTTTAACTTGGAAATTCTTGAAATAATTGTAGATTCTTTGTTGGTTTTAACGCCATTCCTCAGAGTTTGAAGAAATATTGCTATCTCTGTGACCCAGCCCTCCCTCTCTCTGTCTCTCCTTGTGTGTGTGCGCGTGTCTCTCTCCCCCCTTGCCAGCTCCCATCATGACAATGAGTTGAAGCTCCCTGTGCTCTGGGATATCTCTCTCCCTACTGGATGGAATGTCTTGCTTAGATCACACCACATGCACCTCCCGTCTGAAACTTAAAGCAATGGAAGGATAAACCCTAAACAAGAATTCCTAAAAAGGTTACCTGTAGGGGGAAGGAGGGAATAAGGCGGTGGGAATAGTGATGGGAGTAAAACTGAATATAACTGAAAAAAGTTTTGACTTAGGAACCGAGTAAATTTGTACACAATTAAAAGCCAAGCTGTGCCTGGCTAGCTCAGTCTGTAGAGCGTTGCTACTCTTTCTCAGGGTGGTGACTTCAAGCCCCATGTTGGGCATGGAGACCTACTTAAAAAAAAAAAACTAAAAAATTAAAAGCCAAAATTGAAGGAAATGAAATTAAAAAAAAAAAACAGTCTGTAAAAGCTGAAAGCAAACTGAAGCAAAGGAGCCTAACTGCATATCAAGTTGGTGACATAACCTTGCACATAAAAAGAATTCTTTCGAGTGACTTAAAATATAGTATTTTGACTCTTTACTCCTCTTGGGATATATCCTAATGTCAAAAACCTAAGCCATAAAGAAATATGAGTCATAAGAAATAATAATAATAATGTCATTATTTCAAAACTTTGACATGGATGCTATATGATAGATAAGAATTTATATTAATATCATTAGGTACCAAGATTTTTTTTTTACCATAAGAGAAAATATGTAATATTAAATAATTTAAGTAACAATTCTGCAATGTTAGAGTTGAATTAGATATATAAATATAACTCATGATTTATTTTTTCCCCTAAGAAAATATTTCCTATCTCTCTGCATTAAAAACTAAACAACCCTCCACCAAAAAAATCCCCCCCTCCCCGCAAAATTAGAAGCAGTAACTATCTGGTAATAAAGAGAACATCACAACCAGATTGTATGTGTATGGGGGTTGTTGTTGTTGTTTTTAAGATTTTGTTATTATTTTTTAAGTAGGCTCCTTGCCCAGTGTGGGGGTAGAGCCCACAACCCTGAGATCAGGAGTCACATGCTTTACTGACTGAGCCAGCCAGGTGCCCCCAGACTGTGGTTTTTAAAAACCATTTCCCACAAAGAAAAGGTAAAACTCATTATTCCAGACAAGACTCCTTCCTCTCTCTCTCTCTTTTATTTTATTATTATTTTTTAACATTTTATGTACTTGAGAGAAAGCATGCCCATGCGGTGGGGTTGGGGAGGGGCTGAGGGAGAAGGAGAAGCAGACACCCCACTGAGCCGGGAGTCAGAGGCTCGACTGGATGCCAAGGTGTCAGGATCATGACCTGAGGCAGATACTTAACCAACGGAGTCGCCCAGATGCCCCAAGACTCCTTCCTCTTAAAAAGAAGCCAAGTAAGGTATAGCAGACATGTTTTTTGGTCTCCCCAGTATTTTGCTCCTTGGAAAATACCCCCTTCTTCCAAGATGGTACCTCACCTTTTCACTGGGGAACAGGTCCACGGTCAAATGGCCCTTCTGGTGAGTTTTCCCTTCACCCAGCTCTAGCCAAATAGTTGGGGCAATTAGTGAATGAGAGAGACTGGGTCAGGGATGGGCACGTGACCAAATCTGGGCCATTGAGGTAGGCTAAGGCTTTTGTTTTAAGTATAGAGAAAAAAAAACCAAAACAGTTGGCCCTTGATTTACCCTAGGATGGGAGGCATCGGCTCCTGCCCAATCAAAAATCCACATATCACTTTTGACTCCCTAAAAGTTTAATACGGGTAGCCTACTTTTGATTGGAAGCCTTACCAATAACCTAAACAGTCGCTTAACACATATTTTGTATATTATATGTATTCTGTACTATATTCTTACAATAACATAAGACAAGATGAAAATATTAAGAAAATCATAAGGGAGAGAAAATACATTTAAAGTGCTGTACTGGATTTATATATTTCTAAAAAATCCGTGTACAAGAGGACCTTTGTGTTTTAAACAAGGGTCAACTGTACATTCTTCTGCTAGAGTTGCTAAACTGATAGAATGTCAGCCTGAGGCTGCCAAGTGGCACATCTGC
Organism: Enhydra lutris kenyoni; assembly: GCF_002288905.1. Classification (NCBI taxonomy): domain Eukaryota; kingdom Metazoa; phylum Chordata; class Mammalia; order Carnivora; family Mustelidae; genus Enhydra; species Enhydra lutris. The sequence goes on along the minus strand of NW_019154088.1, from coordinate 11,073,950 downwards.
CCCTTGCAAAGTTAGTCTGCTTGAGCATAAAGCCAGCTCAGAGGGAACAGATGGGAATAGGGGGGAGAGGAAGGAGGTGATGACGGATAGATAAACAAATGATAGATCTACAGATAGACGCTATTAGGGACTGTGTCTTGATGACAAGGTTTGAGGGCTGGATTTAGGTGTGTTTGAATCCAACATCACCCTTGAACATTCAAATTCTATGAGTTTTTTTTTTCTGTTTGGTTTAAGCTATCTTGTGTTGGGCCTCTCCTACTTGCCAGCTGAAACCCTTGACTACTGGATGTTCTGCCCCTGTTATAAGGACTGTATTATATAGTGACTCAAACACCAGACTTGTAGCTACATTTTTTAGTTGTTACAGGTATAGCTTCCTCTCCTTGGGACTATGCATTCAGACGCTGGCTTCACCTATTCCAGGGCTGGCTACTTGGAAAGGTAGCAGCAACTACTAACTACTCTGGTCGTTCATCATCTGTTTGGAGGTCCAGGTATCGGAATGGAGTTACATTTTTTACAGTAGTAGATTCCCCAATATACCACATTTACCTTCAACACTACCTTAGCTATGGTTCACCAAACATGAATTGAGCCCCCAAGTATGTACAGAGCTGGGGGAATTGATACAATACAAATGGGAGATCATCCAGCCTGCCCTCTGGGGAAACCCACAGACTAGGGGCTCTTAACTGTTTGTCCTCATAAAAGATGTCCATTCTGTGAGGATCAGTTGCCAAGCTTATTGAAGGTTAATTCATAAACAAGCTTTGGTTTAGCTAAATACCTTCTCCCTACCACCTACTTCTTCCTCTCTCCTTACTTAAAAACACTGCATAAATATCCCCCAGAAGGTCTAAGATGTGCCTATGTTGGCTGATAGGAACAAAAGGTAAATTATCCCAGCTTTGTTATTTTAGCTTGGGGACCAAAGGTTTCTAGCTCTTCCTAAGTTTATAATTTAGCCTGGAGACTGGATCTGTCAATGATGGAGTCCCAGCAATGAGCAACAGATGACCATTTCCTCAGTTCTTGGGTACCATGGTTCACACAGTGACTACAAACTTTTATTGTTTACCTCCATTGGTAAAATATTTTGAACATGCAACCCTATGTAAGTATTCTTACTGGTTTTAAGTTATATATGTGTATATTGATTGTCCTAACATATACTGTGCATTATAAAATAAATAGAAACATACACTTAAAAAGGTGGGATAAAATAGATATATGTGGACTTCTGGTTTAGTTCCAACATGTGAAGAGCTTGCTCTTGTCCTCACCACAAGAAAAAACTGAACAAACTGAAAATCAGCATCTTTGCTTGGACCCATCAGAGAACTTAGATTGCAGGGCAATCCACCACCCTGCAATATGGACACAAGTGAAACTAGAAATTTACAGCTGAGATGTGCTTATCTAGAGCAGAAGATGCTGAAGCCATAAAGTGATGGTAACACTTAACAGGTATTTTGATGAATTTCTGGAGGCTGAGTGTGAACTAGTATGAGAGTGAGAAACTTCTTGAGATCAAACTTGGAACAGTCCTCCTCACCTCCCACCCACACATTCATGGTTTTTATTGCCAAAAATCCCATCAAGTTCTCATGGTGAAGGTCTATGAAAGATTCCCCTCTTTTCCAGAGCCTTATATAAGTTGGGGGAAGGACACTGAGTCCCTTCCAGCCCCCTCTAGCCTCCCTTTCTCACCTAAGAAGGGGTGGATGGGAAGAATGCTATAGAGTGGGGAAATGTGTATGAAGGTCACATAGGCCCATTCAAAGATGGAGATTTAGTCATTAGATTATGGAGCACTTCCCCTCTCCCCTTAACATCCCATCAACAGGGCTTCATTGTAATAACAGCCACTTAGAGCTGAAGACCTTCAAGGTGCAAACACTGATGGGGAGGACTTAGGAAAGCCCAAAGGCAAGAGGAGGGTGGGGCGAGGGGGCAAAACAAAAATACTAGAGGAATTTGAAGGTCTGGTCCCTGCAGCTATTGGAGGCATTAAACACCACACAACTCCTAGTCAGCCTAACATAAATCTTCACACCAAAGGCTTCTCCATCTCATTTCTTACTACCGCACACAACTTGTCTGGCTTTCAGCAAAAACTACAAAGATTGCCAAAAGGCAAACAAAAATAGTCTGAAGAGAGAAAGCAGAACTAGGGTAGGATATGACACAGATGTCGAAATTACCAGGCAGGAATCATTATTATAATAACCATAATGAGTATGTCAAGGAGTCTAATGGAAAAAGTAGATAATGTGCAAGAAAAGATGGGTTAACATAAGCAGGGAGATGGAAACACAAAGAAAGAATCAAAAGGAAATGATGTAAATAAAAAACACTATAACATATATTTCATCAGCTCATCCACAAACTGGGTAAAGACAAGGGGAAAAAAGCAGTAAGACTGAAGGCGAGACAACAGGAACATCCCAAAGTGAAATGCAAAGGGAAAAATAATGGAAAATCCCAAAGCCCAAAAAACCAAAGCAGAACATTCAAAAACTGTGGGATAATTTCAAAAGGTGTAACACATGCGTAACCAAATACTAGAGGAAAAGAAAGAGCGAAGAAATATCTGAAGTAACAGTGGCCAAGAACTTTACAAAATTAATGACAGATACCAAACCACAGAGTCAGGAAGCTCAAGGAACATCAAAGGGTGTAAGTGCCACCAAAATACAACAACATAAAACTGTACTTAGGCATATTGTATTCAAACTGCAGATAATCAGAGACCGAAAAAATGTTGTAAGAAGCCAAGAGGGGAAAAATACCTTTCCTATAGAGGAACAAAGATAATAATTACAGCAGACATCTCTTCAGAAGCCATGCACACAAGAAAGACTGCATTGAAAATAATTAACTATTTAATTATTAAGTAAGCTCCACACTGGGGCTTGAACCCCTGATCCTGAGATCAAGACCTGAGTTGAGATCAGGAGTAGGATGCTTAACTGACTGAGCCACCCAGCTGACCCTGGATTGAAATATTTATTTATTTATTTATTTATTTTTTTTTTTTAAGATTTTATTTATTTATTTGTCAGAGAGAGAGAGGGAGAGAGAGCAAGCACAGGCAGACAGAATGGCAGGCAGAGGCAGAGGGAGAAGCAGGCTCCCTGATGAGCAAGGAGCCCGATGTGGGACTCGATCCCAGGACGCTGGGATCATGACCTGAGCCGAAGGCAGCTGCTTAACCAACTGAGCCACCCAGGCGTCCCTGGATTGAAATATTTAAATTGGTGAAAGAAAAATCCACCAAACTTGAATTCTATATGTAAGAAATTATCTTTCAAAACTGAGGGAGAGGAGCACCTGGGTGGCTCAGTGGGTTAAGCCTCTGCCTTCGGCTCAGGTCATGATCTCAGGGTCCTGGGATCGAGCCCCACATCGGGCTCTCTGCTCAGCGGGGAGCCTGCTTCCTCCTCTCTCTCTCTGCCTGCCTCTCTGCCTACTTGTGCTCTCTGTCTGTCAAATAAATAAATAAAATCTTAAAAAAAAACTGAAGGAGAAATAAATACTTTCTCAGACAAGCAAAACCAGAGAGAATTCATTGCCAGTGGACTTGTCTTGCAAGACATGTTAAAAGAAGTGCTTCAGGGAGAAGGAAAATGATAGAGGTGAGAAACCTGGACCTACATAAAGAAAGGAAGAAAGAGCTCAGAGAAGGAATAAATGAAGGTAGAATAAAACTTGTATTTTTCTTATTCTTAATCTAAAGATAACTTTATTTAAAGTAATAATAATAACAACAAGAGTGTGTTGAGTAATGATAGTGTATGCATAGGTGAAATGAATGAAGGGAAGCCAGGGAGGAACTGGGCATTTTCTGTAATAAAGTGTTAGACTGCATATATGATGGCATAGTGTTATTTGAAGGTGGAATTAGATTAGTTGTACATGTATATTGGAAACTATAGCATAACCATTAACATTAAAACAAGTATAATCGATACACTTAAGAGAGGGGATAAAATGGAATCATGTAGAATATTAAATTACTAAAAAAGGCAGAAGGGGGGAGAGGAGAAGCAAAGAACAACTGTAACAAATAGAAAACAGTTGCAAACATGGTAGATAGGAATCTAGCTGTATCATAATCACTTAAATACGAATGGTCTAAATCTGCCAATGAAAAGATAGAGATTGTGAATGTGGATAGAAAAGAGACCTGTCTGTATGTTGTCTACAAGAAACTCCCTTTAAGTGTAAAGCCTTGGGGAGCTAGAGAAGGATATGCCATGCTAGCACTCATCAAAGGGAAACTGGAGTAGCTGTATTAATTTCAGATGAAGCTGACTTCGTAGCAAAAAATATTAGAGATAAAGAGGTGTATCACATAATGAGAAAGGAAGCAATTCTCCAAGAAAACACATAATCCTAAATGTGGATGCATCACATTGCTTTGTGAGAAGTCTGGTGGGTCAGCACGGACCTTCCTGCTTAAACAGAAGCAGTGCATCCCTAAGGAGACAGCCTCAGGCGCAAGGTTCACAAGGCAACTCTAGCCTCCCACAACCTCCTGTTTCTTAACGGTTCACCACCTTCCATGGAACTCTCCTTGAACTGTGAGCCTCAGGGCTCATAGCCACTCCACTTTCCCCTCCCCAGAACACCTGCTCTCAAGAAGACATGATGATCAATTACGCCTTACTATTTTACTATGCATTAAAGCCAACGCGTTAGCTCTCTTAAAAATATTCACAGGCTCCAAGACCTCTAGACCGTTATAGTAACCTCTTGTTCGGGAATAGAAAATAACATCTCTGGTTTCAGGAGGAAGCAGGAAAGCATTCTGGGGGCACATGGGTCAGAGAACCTTGATGAACCCCTCACTCGGGTCGAGAACCCATGGCTTCAAGGCTCTGGACCACCTGATCTCCTGTCCCCAAGAACTGAGTCCTGCAGCCCCATCCCTCCCATCCCTACCTTTGGCCTTTTCCAGGTGATGGCCTTCATCTTGGTTTTCTGGCTCAGCTCATGGGAGCCCAGGGCCTGAACCCCTGCTGGGAACACACGGTCTTCAAAAAGGCACTTCTGAGCTAGGCACCGTCGTCTGAGAACCAGGAAATCCTGCCCCTCAAACTTGAGGGGCTGTGTGACAGTGCCCTCTCCATTTCTCCTGTCCCGCTCCCTGATCACTCGGTCACAGAAGAACCCTGGCAGCAGGTAGGGCATGGTGACCGCTCAGGGAGTAGAGCTGGGCCTTCACTGTGGCCTCTCTCCCCCTGCACCCTCCATCCAGGCCTAATCCTCCCGTGAATGGGCCGAAGCCTATATAGCTCCTCCGCCCTCAACAGCGCGATGCAAATGAACACAGCCCAGAGAAAGGCCGTGGTCAGAGTCAGCAGCTTTGGCTGGAGGCCCCTGAGCCCACGGTCAAGGGGCAACACCATGCCAGTGAGAGAGGGAGCCAGCAAAGGGAGTGAGAGAGCCAGGGACCGCCCCAGGACAGGCCACAATGGCTTGGAGACCTGTAGGCTACTTCCACCAGCCTTGCTGGGATTCTTTCTTTAAAAAGAAAAAATATAATTACCAAGAGGCTTACCCTGCCTCAGCAAAAGGCATTCATGCCTTTGACATGGGCGGCCAATGGGATATAGCATGGGGCCTTCCAAACATGCTGTATACACTAGTCGTATACGGGCTGCTGAATGCATAGAAGGAATCTACTCCAAGCCATTGTCTGAGGTTAACGAAGCCTTCATTCTCCCGATGTCCCTGCCCCATCCCCCCAAAGACCTTGACTGGCCATTCAGGGACTCTAATCTGTGGAGGGTGGGTAACTCGACTTCAAACGCAAGTCCCTGTTGGAGTGGGCCCCGTGGCAACAAGCAGGCTTCCACGGCTACAAGCTCAGGACCTTTGAGGCAGGAAACGCAGTTGGGGAGGGAAGGCTTCATGTGCGTCAGAATTACGTTCACAAGAAAGCCCAGATTTTTCAAAGTTTTATCGTGCTTCGACGGACAGCTTGAATGAAAGCTGGGAGGCAATGCGGGGGGACTTTGGGGCCTGGCAGTCTTCCCCAGGGGGACACTGGCCCTGCCCTGTCACTGACTCCTGCCAGCCCACACCTATCCTGGGCTGGGTGGTCTCTGGACAACCTGCATCGGAATCACCTGGGATGCCTGTTTAAAATGCCTCCAGATTCTCAGGCTTCACCCTGGACCCAAGGATTCAAATATTGTTGGTACGGGTCTGGGACTCTTCAGTTTGAAGAAGGATCCCAGGAGATTCTTATGTCCACTGGGGTTTGATCCATGACATTAGCATTACGGAGTAGTGTAATAGTTCAATATAATTTGGGGGTCAGTTCTTTTAAGAAATAAGTATATTTTTATTACATTTATATATGAACAAAGTTTTTAAAAAAAAATCAAACAATACAAAAGGTACATAGAGGAATAGCAGTCTCTTGCCCTGCAAATCCCTCTCCTCAGAGACAGCTGCTTTTAATCCTTTTTTTCTTTTAAGATTTTATTTATTTATTTATTTATTTATTTATTTAGAGAGCAAGTGTCAGGGGAGAGGCAGAGAGAGAGAATCTTAAGCAGACTGTGCTGAGTGTGGAGCCCAACTTGGGGCTTGATCTTATGACCCTGAGCCAAAATCAGGAGTCAGACACTTAACTGAGCCACCAAGGCACCCCCACTTTTAATTCTTTTAGCAATTTTTCTGGTATTTACCTCTATATTTCTAAACAATATCTTTATATTATTACTTTTAATTTATTGTTATTATTTTTTGAGTCCAGTCTTTTTTTAATTATAAGGTTTTATTTATTTATTTGACAGAGATCACATTATTTTGACAGAGACCACGAGTAGGCAGAGGAGCAAGCAGAGAGAGAGGGAGGAAGCAGGCTCCCTGCTGAGCAGAGAGCTGGATGCAGGGCTCAACCCCAGGACCCTGAGACCATGACCTGAGCTAAAGGCAGAGGCTTTACCCACTGAGCCACCCAGGTGCCCCTAAGAGTCCAGGCTTTCATCATGGCTCGCTCTTTACTTTTTTAAAAAAAGATGTATTTATTTATTTATTTATTTGAGAGAGAGAGAGAGAGAGAGAGAGAGAGAAAGCATGAGCACAGTGGGGAGGGGCTGAGGGAGAGAGAAAGAGTCCCCAGCAGACTCTAGGCTGAGCAGAGAGCCTGACCTGGGACTTGATCTCAGAATTCTGAGATTGCCACCCAAGCCAAAACCAAGAGTTGGAGACCCAACTGTCTGAGCCACACAGGTGGTCTTAATTTATTATTTTTATTTTTATTTTTATTTTTATTTTTTAAAGATTTTATTTATTTATTTGACAGAGAGAGATCACAAGTAGACAGAGAGGCAGGCAGAGAGAGAGAGGGAAGCAGGCTCCCCGCTGAGCAGAGAGCCCGATGCGGGACTCGATCCCAGGACCCTGAGATCATGACCTGAGCCGAAGGCAGTGGCTTAACCCACTGAGCCACCCAGGCGCCCGTTAATTTATTATTTTTAGAAACTATCTGCAGCATTCCTATTCAGACAAATGAGATTTAATTTTCTCACATTATGCTTTACCCACCATCTTCCCAAAATAGTTATGCCATAAATTTTGGTTAAGTTAGAATTCAGTATTTACTTGAGTATGATTAGTTGTCTATTCACTTCTTAGCTAAGTGCTATGCTGTATTAGATTTCCTCTCTGTAGAAATGTTTCTTTTCTCTTATTCTTTATAATTCTCTGATTTTCTATGTATTTATCAATGCTTTTCCTCAGCAGCAGTTTCTCCAAATACTTAAACTCATCAGGTAACCTAGTGGTTCCACTGCTCTCCCGCTAAGGCCTTCCTTTGCAGCTTCATTCTCCCGTACAGGCTGGACTGGCTGCCCTCCAGGTTAGGAGCAGTGGCCTGGGACTGACTATCCCTTTCTGGGTGGAATTCCATTTCTCGGATCTTAACTCTTCTTTGGTTTACTCCTTGATTGGACTGGCAAACAACTTGGAGCTTCCTAAGAAAGTATGTATGGGAGGTAAGTTGCTTGTGTCCTTGCCCAGCTAACTCTGATTTCCACTTTTTTTATATATATAATTTTTAATTTTTTTATTAACATATGATGTATTATTAGCTCCAGGAGTTGAGGTCTGTGAATCGCCAGGTTTACACACTTCACAGCACTCACCATAGCACACACCTTTCCCAATGTCCATAACGCAACCATCCTCTCCCTACCCCACCCCACCCCCGCCCCCTGGCAACCCTCAGTTTGTTTTGTGAGATTAAACGGTTTGTCTCCCTCCCCATCCCATCTTGTTTCATTTATTGCTTTCCTACCCCTCAAGCCCCCCACATTGCCTCTCAACTTCCTCGTATCAGGGAGATCACATGATAATTGTCTTTCTCTGACTGACTTATTTCGCTCGGCATAATACCCTCTAGTTCCATCTGAATTCTACTTTTGTACGCGATTGAGAATTTGGCTAGGGATTTTAAGTTGAAAAGCACTTCCCAGAATTTTTACGGGATGGTCATTGCTTCTAGCATATGGTGTTGTTGAGAAATATGGTATAACCTGATGAGCATTCCTTTGTATGTGACCTATCATTTCCCTCTGAAAGCTTTAAGGGTTTTCCATACTTCCCTCCTATTCCTCCTTCTGCCAATTCCTAAAGCCACATTTATGTGCTTTGGTATGAGTTTATTTTTTAAATTCTTTGTGCTGAGCACTCAGTGACTCCTTTCAATATAGAGACTTTTGGTCTCAGTTCCAGAATATTTTTATATTATTCCTTTTCATTTCTCTCCCTTTCAATTCTTTCTTTCTTTCCTTCCTTTCTTCCTTTTTCCTTTGTTTTTTTTGAAACTTCTAAAAATCAGATGTTAAATGTCCTCTAATTTTATTGTATTTTCCTAATTTGGTTTGTTCTGCATCCTAGATTTCCTAGATTTTATATTTTAACCCTGTTAATAAAACTTTAAATGTCAACTTTCATAGTTTTCTACTGTATATTATTTATATTATATATTTATATAATGAAAAATTTCAGAATTACAGAAAAGTTTAAAGAACAGACATCCACATAGTTTACATTTAGATTCAATAATTGTTAACATTTTATCATCTTTGTTTTACCTATCTATATATGTATATATAGATCTTATTATTATTATTATTTTTTTGCCGAACTATTTGGAAGAATGTTGACAGTATCATGACACTTCACACCTAAATACTTGGAAGTATATATAGGATACAGCAGGCATCTCCTAAGGACAAGAGCACTTTCCTACTGATTGTAATGCCCTTATCACTAAGAAAATTAACTATGATTCTCTAATATTATCCAAGATCTTTATCCATATGCTAATTTCTTCCATTGTTCCCCAAATCTTTTATAGCTTCCTTTTAAAAAAAGATTTTATGTATTTTTTGAGAGAATGAGAGAGAGAGCATGAGCAGAGGTGAGGGGAGGGGCAGAGGTTGAAGCAGACTTCCCGCTGAACAGTCTCACATGGGACTCCATCCTAAGACTCCTGAGATCACGACCTGAGCCAAAGGCAGATACTTAACTAACTGAGCCACCCAGGCATCCCTATAGCTGCTTTTCTTTGAACTAGAATCCAATTAGTTTCACACATTGAAATTTAATAATTTAATAATCAGATTGGAGGTGCCTGGGTGGCTCAGTCAGTTAAGCATCTGCCTTCGGCTCAGGTCAAGATCCCAGGGTCCTGGGATGGAGCCTCATGTCAGGCTCCCCGCTCAGCGGGGAGTCTGTTTCTCCCTCTGCTCCTCCCCTCACCCCTGCTCATGCTCTCTCTCTCATTCTCTCAAATAAATGCATAAAATCTTTTTTTAAAAATTGTAATATTTTCTATTTTTTAAGGTTGTAAATCAATATAGAACTAAAATTATGCACAACAATAGCAGATGAATTGGTAGAGGAGTATTTGGAGTCAAAGTGCCTCGTGGTCCTCATACTGTTTGAGGAAAATAAAGCTTTTGATCAATTTCAGGCTTTGTCAAGATGAAATTTATGTTAATCATTTAGGGCAACCACTGAAAAAACAGAAATAGTCAATAACTTCTGAACTTGTAGAAAGAAAAGAAAATACTAAAACACTTTTTATATTATTTAGGAAAGGGGACAGAGGAAGAGGGAGAGAGAGACTCTTAAGTGGGCTCCACACCCAGCATGGAGCTTGACCTGAAGCTTGATCTCATAACTTTGAGATCTTGACCTGAGCCAAAGTCAAGAGTTAGACACAGGGACGCCTGGATGGCTCAGTCATTAAGCATCTGCCTTTAGGTTAGGTCAGGTCATGATCCCAGGGTCCTGGAATCAAGTCCTGAATCAGGCTCCTTGCTCAGCTGGGAGTCTGCTTCTCCCTCTGCCAGCCATTCCCCCTGCTTGTACTCTCTTTCTCTCTCTCTGGCAAATAAAAAAATAATAAAATCTGTAAAAAAAAAAAAAAAAAAAAAAAGAGTTGGAGACTTAACTGACTGAGCCACCCAGGCTCCTGGAGAAAACACTTTTAATACATTTTTTAAAAGGCAGAGAGAGGAAAAATGAACATTTAAGAAGCACTATCAACAGAAAGGTTATGGTTAAGATGATAGAAATAAATCCAATATATATCGATGTTCATAATCAGTTTAAATGGACTAAAGCCTTCAGTTAAAAGACAAAGATTTTCAGATTGGAAATTTTTTTTTAAAACTCTAAGCAGTGTATAAGAAACACAACCAAGATATGAGGCCACAGAAATCTATAGCAGGTCTATTCAACAGTGAAACACTAGGATTGACTGCCCTTTAAAACTGGGATTCTGTTATTTCCTTAGTATTTAAATAAATTTAAAGTAACCAATTCTGTTATCTCCTTTATTATTAACATGATGCTGGAGGGTTTAGCCAGTGCAGTAAAACAGGAATTAGGTTGCTGAATACAGTTGTGCATAATGTACTGGGTCACCCTGTCATTATTTACAAATGACCTAACTATACAGAAACAGAACTTACTGACAAATAACTTGGGATCTACAGTTAAATTGTTAGAATTACTAGGAGTTTAGCAAATATATTGGATATAAAAGTCAAATGCATGTTTATGCCTGAGAAATTGAGTACAATTTTAAGAAAGAAGCCCTTTCTAAAAACAACAAAAATAAAAGATGCCCAGGAAGAAATCTGACAAAGGATGTTCAAGACCTTTATGGAGAAAATTATCAAAGAACTTGATTAAAAGGTACTAAAGAAGGGGTGCATGGGTGGCTCAGTCAGCTAAATGTCTACCTTCAGGTTGGGTCATGATCTTGGGGTCCTAGGATAGAGCCCCACATCAGACTCCCTGCTCAGTGGGAAGCCTGTTTCTCCCTCTGCCTCTGCCCCTGCCTGCCACTCATGTTTCTCTGTCTCTCTCTGTCAAGTAAATAAATAATATCTTTTAAAAAAAGATACTAAAGGAGACCCAATTAAATGGAGAGACATCCCTTTTTCATGCATAGGAAGACTCAATATTGTCAAGACATGCATTTTTTTCCAGGTTGATTTAATGCAATCTCAGTAAAAATCCCCTCAGGAATTTTTGCAGAACTTAACACCTTGATTCTAAAATTTAAATGGAAAGGCAAAGAGCCAGATAGGGTTAAAACAATACTGAAAAGGAAAAACAAGTTGGGCGTATTTGCTGTACTGCAAGACTTATTGACACAAGGTGTGGAGTTGGTACAAAGATAGATCAATAAACACAAGTAGAACACGGTAGAGAGCACAGAAACAGAACTACACATTGTTAGACATTTGATCTGTTTCAAAAATGACATTACAAAATAGCAGAGAAAGGATTTGGAAAAAAAAAAAAAGTTGTGCTGGGAATTTTAATCATCCACATGGAAAAACAACAAAATATGATCCCTGTCTTATATAAGAAAAATCATTTCTAGATGGATTATAGACCCAAATATAAAGGCAGAAAAATTGTTTCTAAATGATAATAAAGAAGAATGACTTTGGTTTAGGAAAATTTTTAAAAAATTTTAAAATATTAATTTTAATTTTTTTGAGAGAGAGAGCATGTATGCAAGCAAGCAGGGATAGGGGGTAGAGGGGCAGAGGGAGAGGGAAAGAGAGAATCTTAAGCAGGTTCTACACCCAGAGGTGAACCCAATGTAGGCCTTGATCACACGACCCTGAGATCATGACCTGAGCCAAAATCAAGAGTTGGAAGCTTAACTGACAGGGCCTCCCAGGTGCCCCTAGGAAAAACTTTCTTGACAGAACATAAAAAGCACTAGCTATATAGGAAAAATATATATATAATAAATTAGGAATAACTTAGAACTTTTAATTAAGAGATTTTTTTTTAAAGATTCTATTTATTCATTTGACAGAGATCACAAGTAGACAGAGAGGCAGGGAGAGACAGAGAGACAGAGGAGGAAGCAAGCTCCCCACTGAGCAGAGAGCCCGATGCGGGGCTTGAGCCCAGGATCCCGGGATCAAGAGCTGAGCCGAAGGTAGAGGCCTTAACCCACTAGGCCACCCAGGTGCCCCTAATTAAGAGCTTTTAATTAAGAATTTATAAAATAGGGGCACCTGGGTGATTCAGTGGGTTAAAGCCTCTGCCTTCGGCTCAGTTCACGGTCCCGGGTCCTGGGATAGAGCCCCACATCGGGCTCTCTGCTCAGCAGGGAGCCTGCTTCCCTTCCTTTCTCTCTGCCTGCTTGTGATCTCTGTCTGTCAAATAAATAAATAAAATCTTTTAAAAAAAGAATTTATAAAATAAGAAAACCCTTAAAAGAGTGAATAGGCAAGTCACAAAGTGGGAGAAAATATATTTTTTAAAAGATTTTATTTATTTATTTGAGAGGGAGGGAGTGCACAAGCAGGGGAGGGGCAGAGGGAGAGGGAGAGGGACAAGCAGACTCCCTGCTGAGCATGGAGCCCTATGCAGGACTTGATCCAAGGCCTCTGGAGATCATGACCTGAGCTGAAGTCAGATGCTTAACAGACTGAGCCACCCAGGGACCTCGAGAAGATATTTATAACACATCTAACCAATAAGCAATCAGTATCCAAAGATGTCTACAATTCAAGTTGAACAAGACCAACTCAATAGAAAAACTAGCAAAGATAGGTACTTAATGGACAGCGAGATAACAAATGGTCAAGAAATACATGAATATGAACAGATGCTCTGCCTCATTCATAATCAGGAAAACGCATCTTTTCATACATTCCTTGGCTATTTCTGTCCCTGACCCTCCCATTTCCAGCATTTTACTGCTAAGTTATTTCAGCTTCCTCACTATAGTATCTACAGCTCTGTCACAGTCAGGAGGAGCTGCTGTCTTGGGGAATATAAGGGGAGGCAGTCCTAATTATTTACTGAATTTTCACTTTCACCAGAACTTACCTCCCCCACCCCACCGCACCATGGTACCATCATGACTACTCAGTTGAAAGTGGGCTGACTGTCAATGGGGTACCTCATTTTGCCTTTGATTTACCATCATCATTCTTTATTGATTCACTGTGCTCAGTATGTCATTTACAACATGCCATTTAATCATTACAACAACTCTATGGAAGTAAGGATTTTCTGGTTTTCTATATTCTTTTCATAGATGAGGAAACTGAGACCTGAAAATGGTCTGCTTCACTCTCTCCCTCTGCCCCTCCCCGCAGCTTGTGCTCTATCTGTCTCTCACAAATAAATAAAATCTTAAAAAAAAAAAAAAAGATGACTGGGGGCACAACAAATGACACAGGTAGCTTGTAGGGGCCTCCCACTGTCCAAAGATGAAACAATTCGAACATCAAAAAAATCATGACGTAATGGATTAAAACATGTTGTAATGTTTCCTGCTAATCATACCCTTAATAGGGTATTGTTTTAAGTTGTGATGTTTAAGAATACAGAGAACAGGGACGCCTGGGTGGCTCAGTTGTTAAGCGTCTGCTGTCGGCTCAGGTCATTATCCCAGGGTCCTGGGATGGAGCCCCGCACTGGGCTCCCTGCTCCGCTGGAAGCCTGCTTCTCCCTCTCCTACTCCCCTGCTTGTGTTCCCTCTCTCACTGTGTCTCTCTCTGTCAAAAAAATAAATAAAATGTTTTAAAAAAAGGATACAGAGAACATAGAAATTACAATCCATTCTTTTTATTCATGGTAGTTATGTTCTATAATCGTGCTGTGAATGCTGAATTAGTGAGTACGGAATCATTGCTCTTGGAGGGAATACAGGATTAGATTCTGTATTCCCTCTGTATTCCTGAGTGTCTAGCCACAATTTTATCAACCGATGAGTACATATTCTTCAGTGTGTTTCTGTTTAAAGACACCTTATTTAGGGGCGCCTGGGTGGCTCAGTGGGTTAAAGCCTCTGCCTTTGGCTCAGGTCATGATCTCAGGGTCCTGGGATCGAGCCCCGCATCGGGCTCTCTGCTCCACAGGGAGCCTGCTTCCTCCTCTCTCTCTGCCTGCCTGACTACTTGTGATCTCTCTGTCAAATAAATAAATAAAATCTTTTAAAAAAAAAAAGACACCTTATTTAATATATTTTACTGAGTCATTAACTTTGAACTCACAGCCAACAGCACCAAAATTTCAGTGTGAATGACTCTAACACATTTCTTTTCTCCCTAAGGCACACCCTGGCTTTCTTGCACTTAGGAACACAAGACAGCACTTCATATTTTAAACAGAGAAAATCACCGATAAGAAGTGCAAAAAATGTGAAAAACGGGACGCTATGTAGACTATGAAAAGGACACCCGTTTACAGTATGAGAGCTAAGATGAGAAAGCCCAGTGTCACCCTGATTTCATCTGGGAATGTGCCTAGGGGGCGACTCAAATTTTTCACTGCCCCATGCATGTCTGCAAATGACCACAGAAACACCATAAATGCTGATTTTTAGGGTTACAAATTAATTTTAGTGAGTAGGTAAGTTCAGAATCCATGAATAATGAGGATTGGCTGTATATAGATCATGGCACTGACCTCCCCAGCATTGGAAAAACCACATTTACAGGGTAAAGTTAGAGATTTATAACTCTTTGATCTGGAACATCTAAAGGAAGGATAAGATTATTCACAAACAAGGAGTATGACTATGTACAGGAAATCTGCTGACTCTATTTCACTATCTTCTGGGTCAGACTAGAGAGAAGGTGCAAAAGTTGTGGCCAGGAGATTTCTGGCTAGAAGTAAGGATGAACATTCAGGCCGTGAGAGGTACGCATAGAATATAGGCAGGTTATCAAAGGGGCTGAGGGTGTCTGTTTCCCTTCAAAACTTTGAATTCAGGGAAGGAACCCATCTACCTGGAATGGCTGAAAGCTATTACCAAACATCCCAAACCATCCTAACATTTATAAGTTTTTGATAGCAGTTTCAATACTGTGTTCTGGGGGATATAATAAACTTCTAAAAGTTGTGATGGTGATTATTTAGACTTGAAGTTGGGATGAATATGGTAAAGGAAGTGTCAGCTCCTTCTTTTTCTTCTTCTTTTTTTTTTTTTTTGCTTTGGCTTTTTAAGTTTTGATCTTAATTCCAGTTAACATACAGTGTAATGTTAGTTTCAGGTGTACAGTACAGTGGTTCCACAATTCCATACATCACCTGGTATTCATCACGACAATTGTCCTCCTTAATCCCCACCACCTATTTTACCCATCCCCCACCCACCTCCCCTCTGGTAGCCCCCAGTCTGTTTTGATAATTGTGAATCTATTTCTTAATTTGTCTCTTTTTTTCCCCATTTGCTGATTTGTTTCTTAAATTCCACATACGAATGAAATCATATGGCATTTGTCTTTCTCTGACTTATTTCACTTAGCATTATACTCTCTAGCTCTATCCATGTTGTTGCAAATTGTAAGAGTTCATTCTTTTTTTAATGCTAGAATAATATTCCGTTGCATATATACCCCACTTCTTCTTTTTCCATTCATCTATGGATGGACACTTGGGTTGCTTCCATTTCTTGGCTATTGTAAATAATGCTGTTATAAACATAGGGGTGCATGTATCCCTTTGAATTAGTGTTTTTGTATTCTTTGGGTAAATATTCAGTAGTGTGATTGTTGGGTCATAGGGCAGTTCTATTTTTAACTTTTTGAGTAAGCTCATACTGTTTTCCCCAGTGGCTGCACCACATGTCATCTTCTCTTAAGCAGGGCACTCTCCAGGTCTTAGCTGGGGCTCACAGATTCTCAGAAATCTGGAACTCCCACTTCATAGCCTCTGAGAGGAGAGAGCCTCTTCCCCCCACCAGCATTCAGGGGGGTTCCAGGCAGTGTGCTTCTGTACGCCTCTCTCCTTCCCCACTACTGTGCTTTCCACACTCTGGTTTCTGGGTGTGCTGGCTCATCCTGTCTGTGTAACTGAAGGTATTAACTTCCTCCCTTTACCAGTAAGTTACTTTTTACTTGCCTCAGGCTTTTCACAAGTTCATGAGTAAAGATGTCTTTGGGTGGCAGGGCACCTGGGTGGCTCAGTTGTTTAAGCATCTGCCTACAGCTCAGGTCATGATCCCAGAGTACTGGGATGGAGTCCCACGATGGACTCCCTACTCAGGAGGGAATCTGCTTCTCCATCTCCCTCTGCCTCTCCCACTATTTGTGCTTTCTCACTCGCTCTTACAAATAAATAAATAAAATCTTAAAAAAAAAAAAAAGATGTCTTTGGGTATCAGGTCAAGTGGAGGGATGACCCTGGGGTATGTGGCCTCTTGCCCTGTTGCTTCCCCCCCACCCCACGTTGGTTTCTATTCTGACTCCTTCTGTCTTGTAAATAAACTAGCATTTTTTTTTCTTTTTTTCCCCCCACTAAACAACCATCATGCCCACCTCCAGAGAGAAAATATTCTTTCTGTAATTATTAGAATCTTCCCAATTTTTCTTTAAGAGTTCTCTTCATAAGAGAAAAGCTAGAGTCTGTCATGCTAAGGATTCATATTTTGTTAAGGACACTTCGCTAAGTATCTATAAAAAAAAATCAAGGGCGCCTGGGTGGCTCAGTGGGTTAAAGCCTCTGCCTTTGGCTCAGGTCATGATCCCAGGGTCCTGGGATTGAGCCCCGCATCGGGCTCTCTGCTTAGTGGGGAGTCTGCTTCCCCCTCTCTCTCTGTCTGCCTCTCTACCTACTTGTGATCTCTGTCAAATAAGTAAATAAAATCTTTAAAAAAAATCAAAGGTAATTTTGTAGTGGTGACAAGAACTGACTTGAAAAATGTAATGATTTATTTATTATTTTTGCTATTTTAAAAATTTTATTTATTTAAGTAATATCTACACCCAGTGTGGGCCTTAAACTCATGACCCCGAGGTCAAGGGTCACATGTTCTTCCAATGGAGCCAGCCAGGTGCCCTTATTTATTATTATTACTTTGTTTTTTTTTAATTGAAATATAATTAACATACAGTGTTATATGAGTATCAGGCTTACAATGTAATGGTTCAACAATTCTATACATTCCTCAATGTTACCTCATTAAGTGTCGTCACCATCTATTACCAAACAACAGTATTACAATCTTATTGACTATCTTCCCTATGTTGTACTTTTCATCTCCATGACTTACTTATTTTATAATTTTATAAATTTTACTTATTTTACCTCTTAATCTCTTTTATCTATTTCACTCATCCCCCAACCCACTTTCCTCCTGGTAACCACCAGTTTGTTGTCTGTATTTAAGAGCCTTTTTGTGTGTCTCTTTATTTATTTGTTTGTTCATTTGTTTTGTTTCTTAGATTCCACAGTTGAGGGAAATCATTTGGTATTTGTCTTTCTCTGTCTGACTTATTTCACTTAGCATTATACTCTCTAGGTCCATCCACATTGTTGCAAATGGGAAGATGTCATTCTTTTTTTATGGCTGAGTAATATTCCTCTGTGTGTGTGTGTGCATGCGTCTGTGTGTGTGTGTGTGTACACTTGGGTTGCCTCCATAACTTGGCTATTGTAAATAATATGCAGTAAACATACAGGTGCATATATCTTTTTGAATTAGTGTTTTTGTTTTCTTTGGATAAATACTCAGTAGTGGAATTACTGGATCATAATGTATCTCTTTTTAATTTTTTGAGGAAGCTCCATACTGTTTTCCACAGTGACTGTACCAATTTACATTCCCACCAACAGTGCACAAGTGTTCCTTTTTTTCCACATCCTCGCCAACAACTGTTATTTCCATGTCTTTTTGATTTTAGCTGTTCTAACAAAGTGATATTTCATTGGTTTTGATTTGCATTTCCCTGATGAAATTGGGCAAGAGTAATCAGTTTCCCAGAGGCCCTGTTCTAGAAGCCATTCTCTTCTCTCTAAGGGTTTGTAATCAAGAAAATTTGGCTCAACAATTGGAAAGTGTTGTATTGTTTGCTTTTGGATTCCAGAAATAGATCATAGAAGAAGGGCAAAAGGCATCAGTTTGGAGACTCAATGCATGAACCTCTCTAGTAGAGGAGGAAAAGCAGTGAGGCAGTATTGGTGAGTGAGTGAGAAGAGATTATGGGTGTGCCTGGACAGGTGGCCTGGCTGTCCCCTCTTTGAAGAGGGAAATGCTGAAAATGCAGCCTCATCTTAACTAGAATTTTAGCTGGCTTGAATAGTTCTCCCCTTATCACCACCACTACCATCCAATTGTAATATGTACTGATTGCAAAGAAATATTCACATTGGCTTTCAGTGATTCTGTGCCTCAGATAGTAAAAGCAGGAAGGGCCTCTCCTAGGACACAGTCTCCGTTTCAGACTGCTTAAACCTGGTAAAGATTATGATGTATAAGGAATGCATGGGAAACTTACATCTCCAAGAAGTGCTTTACACTTCAGAAAGTTCTGGAATCATTTCACTGTTTCAATTGCAACCAACTTGTGTGGTTGCCCTTTCTGGACCTTAATCACTTCACTTGTACGTGAGGGGGTGTTGGTGATGGGAGCACAGGTTGAAACAGGTCTTCTGGTGCCCCCAAATGTCACACTAGCAATGACAGCATAAATTTTAGGACTGACTTAGCACCTAGAGCATAATAGACCCTTACATTATTCTTATTAATATGCAAGTCTAGCTTTTAAGACTAAAATCCACTCATGATTTCACTAAAAACAGCACTTGTAAGGGTTTTTTTTCCCCCCCGTCTACAGTTGTATTAGAAAGGTTTTTAGGGGGTACCTGGGTGGCTCAATCGGCTAGTGTCCAATTCAAGCTCAAGCTCATGTCTTGATTTCAGGGTCATGAATTCAAGCCCTGCATTGGTTTCCACGCTGGGCATGGAGCCTACTTTAAAAAAAAAAAAAAAAAAAAAAAGATTCTAGGAACACCCCCTCCCTCTTCTCCCCTCCACCGCCTTGGAGTGCTGGGCTGCCCTTATCTCTTGGTGCTCAACACCCTCAGCTGTGGGTTTTCATTCATCTTCCGCAGCTGATTACCCACTGTGGGCCTGGTCCTTTCTTGGCTAAGTAGGTCTGGAGATGACCAGGAATGGTTCTTGTTCTCAGCAGATGGGGAACAGATGTGTGAAAGCTTGAAAGAAGTGATAACTGAGCAGTGGAGAGAGGGTGAGTGGAGCAGATCAGATAAAAACAAGAAGATCATTCCAGACAGAGAGCATAAACAAAGGCCTTGAGGTACAGGATCTGGGAAAAACAAAGCAGCTGAATGCATCAGGCTCCAGGAAGAAAGGGTGAAAATGACATGGACAGGTAGGCTGGGGCCAGCATGGGAGGGCCTGTAGCTCATCTAAGGAGTTTGGACTTATCCTGAAGGCATGCAGGGAGGGGAGAAGAGTGTCATTGAAGATATTCCAACAGGGATGTGACATGTCCCAGTTCTCTGGCAGCAGGGCAGTGACTGGGCTGCAGAATGAAGCTCTTGCTAGTCCTTTCTTCCAAACTGAGGGTCCTCAGGGCAGTCACAGGCCTTACCACAGAATTGTTAGGAGAGGAAAGGAACCTTGGGGAACACATAGGGTGAGTACAGCATTGGACATTTGATCTCAGGTTAGAAAGAAAAACATGGCTAATCAATGACAGCAGGTCCCAGAGTAACTTGATTAAGCTAATGAATAGCACTGGGCCTCAGCTTCAGTGATCTCCTGGGGGTGGGGGCGTGGTGTCAGTTTTCTCCCTGAATGGGGTTAGCTCCCCTTGCCTTCTGATCCCATAGCAACTGAATGTTCTCTCTTGACAGCCTTCCTTCAGGATTCTGGAGTCCAGGAGAGCAGGAATTTTTATCTTTCTTTCTTTTTTAAAAATATTTACTTATCGGGGCACCTGGGTGGCTTAGTGGGTTAAGCCTCTGCCTTCAGCTCAGGTCATGATCTCAGAGTCCTGGGATCGAGCCCTGCATCGGGCTCTCTGCTCAGCAGGGCTCTGCTTCCCCTCTCTCTGCCTGCCTATCTGCCTACTCTGGTCTCACTCTCTCTCTGTCAAGCAAATAAATAAAATCTTTTTTAAAAATTTTATTTATTTATTTGGGATGCCTGGGTGGCTCAGTTGGTTGGACAACTGCCTTCGGCTCAGGTCATGATCCCGGAGTCCTGGGATTGAGTCCCGCATCGGGCTCCCGGCTCCACGGGGAGTCTGCTTCTCTCTCTGACCTTCTCCTCGCTCATGCTCTCTCTCACTGTCTCTCTCTCAAATAAATAAATAAAAATCTTTTTAAAAAATTTTATTTATTTATTTATTTGGGAGGGAGAGGGGGCGGGGGGTGGATCTCAAGCAGACTTCCCGCTGAGAGTGGAGCCCAGTGCTGCGGGGCTCCATCCCAGGACCCTGAGATCATGACCTAAGAGGAAATCAAGATCAAGCTTAACCGACTGAGCCACTCAGGTGCCCCAATTTTTGTCTTTCTTGTTCACTGCTGTCTCCCCAGTTGCCCATTTTCTGGCTCTAGCAGATGCCCCCAAATTCCTCGAATTAAGAATAAGAGTCATATGGGAGGTCTGATCAGAGAAGGGAGTGGGGGGATAGGATTTTCCATCTGATCACAGTAAATGAAACCTGGAGGCTGGAAGAATTACCTAAAGAGAAGGGATTTTAATCCAGGCTATCATGCCATCTCTCGATGTACTTCCCTCAGTGTGCCTTTCTCATTTGTGGGGTGAGGTATGTGGACAAAAATGATTACTAGGATTTCTCCTTCTCGCCCCAACATTTTATGCAAGGAAAACAGGTCTTTGCCAGCTACTCCCCTCTTCCCAGGGCTTCTGTGTTGCAGAAAGTCATGGCTATTGACAAACTAAGGAACAACCTCATGATTTTAGCCCAAGAAATGGACTCTTAAAGAGACTTGTTCTGAGAAAAGGATATTTACTTTTATAGGATGAATTATACTGGGTTCCCACTATACAAAGCAAGATGTTTCTCAGAAAAAGAGAGGAACAGAGTGAGAAAGTACTCGGCTTCTAAGGACGGGGGCCCGCGGGACTGCAGCCAGGAACCTTCCCCCTCCTGCCCATGCGCACTGCGGACCTCCGGCCCACACGCACTGAGGACCTCCTGCCCATGCGCACTGTGGAGCTGCAGGGAGGTGCTGAGGGACAGGACTTCGCTGAGGGAAAAAAGCGAAGTCTTTGAGCTACTCACCGGAGGTCTCTTCCAGATGAACTGAATGGGGAACTTCTGGCTGTAAAAGAGAGAGGTCTCATCGGGTGGAAACTCAGGATCCAGATAAAGAACCTTCTTTTCCAGACATTTCTTATGAAGCTGCTCAAATGTCTTCTCTTTAACTCCAATAATCGGGAAGTTGCGGCTGATGATGGCCGAATAGATGCCACTTGGGTTTGTGCCCCCGGCCTCGGTGGTCTTACCTTCCCCTGGCGGGGGAATCGGCCCCGGGGACCTGGGCTCAGCCCCCGTCCGTGGGGCCACAGATGCGCTAATGACGGTTGGCATGGCAGGCAAATTGGGGAAAAAATGTTTTGTTTTGTTTTTTCAAAGAAAACAAGGTACAGCTCCCTGCAGGGGAGGGAAGCAACGGCCAAGGGGAAGCTGGAGTGATTCTGTCATCTGAGAGAAAAACGTCCACATCCACATTCAGAGCTATAGCCCGTCAGAAGGTCATCCAGCTTCTGTCCATCCTTAAAGCCGAGTGGTGATCCCGAAGTCGGAGGTTTTCCCGAGGCAGGAGGCAGGAGGATTTCTGGGGGCTCCTGCCGTCAGCTCGCATGGCAGAGGGAGAGGCAGAGGGGAGAGAGAGGGTTGTGTTTCAGGGGCTGGAGAAGCTTGAGCCAGGAAAACTAAAAATAGACATGAAGGAAGAAGAGGAGTATGAGAGCCAGAGGCTCCCGGGCAGCCAGACGACGCATGAGGCGAGAAGGACCCTGCTGGGGACGGTTCCGCGCGGTCATTGAGTGCTGGTGTCGTCGGGAGGCGGAAGGGGAATATTTGAGGAGGTTGGACGCCGAAAAGTAGCAAAGAACTGCTCATGCGTTATTGAGTCGGGACATGGACTTTGTCCACCCATCAGCCACCAAATGAATGGAGAACAGTACTGAGAAAAAAGGTAGCCAGGGTGAATGTGAGATCCTGAATTCTGGGGGAATATTCTAGACATGGTTGAGAACATAATTTTTACTTTCTAAAACTCTAGGATATCAGATTATTCAGCTGGATTTGCATCTCTTACAGAATGTTATGGTGTCAGCATTTGGTGGAGCTGTCTGGGTGGAAAATGCTGCTCAGCAGAGTCCCCAGTTGAGAAGAATGTCTGTCTCTTTCTTGCCCACTTGACCTAGACACCTCTTGTCTCTCCCCACCCCCAAAATAAACACTGGACCAAATTTGCTACAAAAAGTGCACCTGAGTAGACTGTGCAGGCACACCACATTAGGCAACTGAGTCAGAAGTGGAATTGGTTACTGAATCTGGTTCCCTTTTGAGTCCCAGGGGAGGTCATTCCAAAAATTGGTTTCAGGGCTCTCAGATAAGAACACAAGCGGCTCTGGGGAACAGAACTGCCTGCCTGGCTTCCGCTTTGTGTTGAACCCATGGTAGCTATGCCTGGGCTGTCAGATGGCTACATTCCACTTGTGGCTCAGTGGCCACTGGTCCTAGACTTGTAGCCCTGCCTCTTCCCACGTGACCAGTCTCACCGGCCCAAGGCTAGAGCTATGAGAGGAGGTGGGGAGCAACTGCTGAAATAGGGAGGATTACCAGGCTCATGATCGCTAGGGCTACAGCTTTAAGGAGACCTGTGTCTGGAGCTGCTGCGTGTAGGGACCCTCAGCCTGTTCTCCTGTTTCCTAAGGAAATGCCCAAGGGCCTTTACTACTACTCTTGGAGAGGCAGGATAGGGGAGGGCAGCCTTAAGGCTGATTGCCTGGGTTCAAAGTCTGGGCTTCCTGCTTGCTGGCTGTGCATGTGTAACTTTAGGTGAGTTACTTCTTCCTTTTTTCCTATGGCTCAGTTTTCTCACTTATAGAGTGGATATGTGGATAGTCAGTCTGTTATTATCATAAAAATTAAACAACTTGGGGCACCTGGGTGGCTCAGTGGGTTGAGGCCTCTGCCTTCAGCTTGGGTCATGATCCTAGTGTCCTGGGATCGAGCCCCGCATCAGGCTCCCTGCTCAGTGGTGAGCCTGCTTCCCCCTCTCACTCTCTGCCTGCCGCTCTGCCTACTTGTGATCTCTGTCTGTCAAATAAATAAATAAAATCTTAAAAAAAAATTAAACAACTTAATTATGTAAAACATTTAAAATAATGCCAGGATTGTCTTAAGCACTCAATAAACGTTGTTAGAGGGGACCTAAATTTGACATTACTTTGGGGTTAGATCAGGCTGGACTAGAGTCACTCATTGGTGCAGAGCAGCCTTCAGTTATGAGCATTTACTGAATATCTCCTGTGAGTCAGCCCTGGGATAGGTGTGAGCTGCTCAGGATCACATGGTCACAGTGTTTCCAATCGGAGCATGCCTATCTGCCTACACTAAAAAAGCCTCTAAAAAGACTGACTTCCACTCTCAAACTCACCCCTACCGTGGAAAGGAGATTGGGGGAAGTTTCCTTTCTTAACCCTCAAACATTTGAGCCCCAGCCCATTGCTCTATACCATCTTGAAATTCATAGCTCCCACCCACATTTTATTGTTTAAGCTTATAAATGAGCTTCCTGTTTGCCCTACAAGACAGTAAGTTCCATGAAGGTGGGATCTGGGTCCCCAGTCGACTTTCAGGGTTAAGCACATAGAAAGCTTTTAATAAATGTGTTGTCTGCCTGTTGAATGAATTTTCCCAATGTAAGGAGAAATTTCTTACCCTTCTGTTTTGCTAATGCAATCAAAGTATCTTGGCTGATTTGCCCTTGGGGAGGAGTCCTCTCTGGGCCACACACCAGCTGACTTTTTTCTTTCCTTGGCTGTCTCACTAAGTAATTTAGTAACTAAGATGAGTGTGTGATAAGATGAGCCTATTGTTACAATAGGATGGAAATATCAAATGTGCAGAGTGCAAGGTGCTCTTCATTTTGCTTTTTTTTTTATCAGTTGCTGTGGATAAAACCTCTCTCAGATTAGCAGGTCTGAAAACAAGGTTTATTCCGCTGCGAGGGTGTGGAAACTCATGCTATCAGGGAAAAACCCAATCTGAGCCCTAGAACAAAGGACAGAGAATGAGCATATGAACAGCTGCACATTTCAATTCCCAGAAGTCTCTTCAAGGATAGAGAACTAGTTTTTATAACATATTTCAGCCAACAGCATGCAATATCTGTGATTGGAATGGTTTCTCTTGACACCAACAGGCCCAGTTAATGGCTTCATATCACTGTCTTTTCCATCAATAAATCTTCCTTTGATTCAACTCTGTTGGAAGCAATGCATTTGCTTCTAACACCCATCATTCATTAAGTGCCTACTGTGAGCTAGCCACTGCACATAGTTTTCAAAACTTTTAATTTTAATTTTAGATTTACAAAAGAGTTGCAAGGTCATACAGAGTTTCTGTATGCCTTTCACCCAGCTTCCCCTAATGTTTACACCTTACATAACCGTGGTATAACTATCAAATCTAAGAAATTAATGTTGGTAAAATACTATTAAGTAAACTACAAAAGACATATTTTGGTTTCTTTAGTGTTTCCACTAATGGTTTTGTTTTTTCTTCTTCTGTTATGATCCAGGATGCTGCACTGTGTTTAATTGTTACGTCTCCTCAGTATCTTCCCATTTCTGCTGGTTCCAGTCTTTGTCTCTCAGGACTCGGGACTTGTGAAGAGTACGCGGCAGGCATGCTGTGGAATGTTTCTCAACTTGAGTTTGATGTTTTTCATTTGATTAGACTGAAGTTATGGATTTGGGGAAAGAATATCACAATGTCATATGCCTTCTCATTTGGGGATACATGGTAGAGATGTGTTTTATCACAGGTGACATCAATCTTGATCACCTGGCTGAAGTGGTATCTACCAGTTTCTCCAAAGTTAAGTTACTCATTTTTCCTTTCCACACACATAGTGTTACAGGATTGCCGCGTTCTTGTCTCACGGAATCGAAGAATGAATCTTAAGGACACAAAAGGGTGAAATGAAGTGAGTTTGTTAAGTGAAGGGGGGAGGGGAACAGAAAAGAGAAAAAAAGTTCTCTGGAGTGAGAGGGGTCTCGAATGGGTTGCCACTGTGAGCTTTCACTGGCAGTCTTTTTGAGAACTGACTAGGAAACTTAAATCTTCTTGATGTCTCTACCACTGAGCACTATGTTTACTTTTTCTTTGAAGCTTTGTAATTTTCAGTGGTCCAGCTGTAGCTGTTATAGAGATAGATATCTTGTCTCTGATAAATGAGACAAACGAGGTAGTCTCATTAATCTCATTATATTCACTTATCTCTGGTTTTGTATGCCTTAACATTTTCCACATCTGGGATTTTTATGAACCTGAATTCCTAGCCCCCTGTGTGAGGCTAGTCATGTAGCTGCCTACCTATCTCTCCCCATCTAGCTCCAGCTGTCGCTTACTAAGTAAGATACATACTTTTTTTTTTCTTAAGTAGGCTCCATGTCCAGTGTGGAGCCCAACATGGGGCTTGAACTCATGGTCCTGAGATCAATACCTAAGCTGAGATCAAGGGTCGGTGCCCCCACATAGAATATTTTAAATCTGTATGAGCACCTTGCAGGTTTGATTAGCATTATTTTACATGAGGAAACTTGAGACATCTGCTGTAATTTTACAGTGAAGTCATGAAAAGCTCACAGAACTTTAGAAATTATCTCTTCTTCAACAAATGGGGAAGCCAAGGCCTGGAGAAATTAAATGACATGGCCAAGATCAGTCAGCTACAGAACCAAGCTATACCCCAGATTTTCTGATTTCTAGGGAGGGACTTGAATGTGTAACTAGGACTCCAATAATGTGAGCTAGGCTTAAGATCTCTGGGTCCTTGCATATAAGTAGTGAGGGCTCCCCTTCCCTTAGCTCTGACTAGAGAGGAATCTAATACCACAGCCCTGCTGGAAACAACTGTCAAGAAGCAGCTGTCGAATTCTGGCTGGCCTTTCTGTGGCACTGTAGTCTTTTGCGAGGCTGGTCATAAGACAGGCAGATCGGATATCAGATGCCATCCTTTATTTCTCCTAGAATGCTAATTATATGGCCTCCACTGTCTGTGGTTAATATGGTAGTCTGTTTCTAGTGGAGTTGCTGGTGGCTTTCTATGTCCTGGGCTGAGAAGTTATTTTAGTCTGGAGTGCTGCCCCTGGAATTTATATGCAAGGTATTCAGAAGGTTTGATATGTGGAAATCTTACGAGACCAGTGCTCTAACCCCTGAGCTACGGAGCCAGATACGTGGAAATCTTAAAAGCAGAGTGGAAAGGTTGATAACTGTCATAGGAATTTCATGTCCCAGAAGGCTGTTAGGATGGTAAATTATGGGTGAAAAACCATAAAGCTCCAGGTATATCTGTTTTAACTGTGTTTCCACTGCCTATCATTATGATAATCCAATACGGAGAGAGGTATAAAAAAGCGAAAGAACCCTGCCCACAGACCAAACTCCAGAATTGCAGTCTTCTCTATGGCTCTGGTGATCAGATTCACTGTTTTGTTGTTGTTAAGGTTTTTATTTATTCATTTGAGAGAGAGAGAGAGAGAGAGTGCACGAGCGTTCGAGTGGAGGGGAGAGGCGTAGGGAGAGGGAGAAGCAGACCCCCACTGAGCAGGGAGCCCCACACAGGCTGATACCAGGACCTGGAGATCAGGACCTGAGCTGAAGGCAGACACTTAGCTGACTGAGCCATGCAGGCATCCCAGGATTCACTGGTTTTAGTTGACCAGGACACAGGGCTCAGCACAACTTTAAGACAAACTCTTGGCGACAATCTGTACTTTATTCTCAAGGGAGCCTTTAGGAGAATGGCCTGATCTGATATTGGCCCTGGTCGTGTTGACACATGGGAGTTCACCTATTCTGAAGTGAGCTGTGCCCAGAACATAGTCCTATCCATCAATCTCAAGTGCACCCAGCCTCCTTGGACAGAGAATGTCTTGGTATCTAGTCAAACTGGAACCAAATCTTGGGATCACTCTTAGGAACCGATCATTTCAGATTTACCAGAGCCAGGATCTTCTGGGTAACTCAGATCTGGGAAGAGAAGGATGGTGCTCAAGCCGGCCTTCCAAATGCGTGAAGGACTTTCTCTGGCTCCTGTACGGGTCATCTGCCCTAAATAAATGCCCCCATCAACATGTAAACATGTATTCTGTTTCTTAGTGTGAACCCTCCTGAAGGCTCCTTGGTCAGCTCCTGTCGTCAGGTGAGACCTCCATGGTGACACAGCTGCAAAGTGCTGCCATGGCATGGGTATGGAGGGCCGCGGTGGGGGGGGGCTGGCTCTCAGAGTGTGACAACTCAAGGGCTTTGCAACTTGGTGTGCATTAAATTGAACACAACCCAAGTAAGTTGAAAACAAAGACCTTTTCATTACTTGTTACAGTAAGGAGACAGGAAGATAGCTCTCAGAGTACTGTCTTCCTGTGGGGTTAGTACAAGAAGCCTTTATTCGGTTTATTAGGGGGCAGGGCAGGGAGCTTATATATATATTAAGAAACTTAGAGATATTCTGTGCTTAGGCACTTTGGGTCAACGGAGCATGCCCAGCAGGTCAACATGCTAGTGCCTACACTGTATGTTCAAAAAATGGCAGAAAACAGCCCATAGGAGATCTTAATATTATAATAATAAGCTACACTTAACTTTAGGAGAATTCAGGGGGGCTTCTATGGCAAGTCCTCAGCTCCAAACTGGCCTAAACTGGCTCACATAAGAGGCATAGCTGGAGAAACACCAAGCTGGGGAGTCTCCTTGGCGGGCTGCTGGCTCTGCAAGACAAAACACATTACTTCCCTATTTTTTTCCTTCACCCTCTTCCCTTCTGCTGATGGCTTTCAGCCCTCAGATCTGAGTAATTCCCCTTTGCATCCCAGCCAAAAAGAGGATGGGATTTGTATTCCTGAAGTAGAGGACTTGGCATGGCCCTGCGCTGCTCAGGTGAAGAAGACCTTATCTGAGGAACACTCTAAAGTGGTCTGCAGTATTAGAAACAAGGTAGGTTCTTGTATTAACTCAGTTTGTTTCATCCTATTTTATATGCCACAGCTTACAAACTTTTACAGTGCTAGAAAGCAAACATTTTAAAGTTGTTAGATATTATAGAGATATGGCCCAACTTTTTGTTTCTTAAATAGTTTAAAACTTCTAGAAAAGTGGAAAATATAGCATAAAACATTCTTATATACCCTTCACTCGGGTTCTTTAACATTTAAACTCATTTTGCCTTTTTCTGTCTCTGTCTCCTTCTCATACATGTATACATTTTCTGAGCCATTTTGAGAGTAAGTTAAAGATACTATGATCCATTATCCTTTAATACTTTAGTATTTCCTAAAAGCAAGGAAATTCTTCTATATAATTATAGTATAACCCTTAAAATTAGGAAAATAACCATGTAATCAAAAGATGCCATTCAAATTTTGCCAACTGTCCCAATCACGCCCTTTATAGGCCCAGATTCCAGCCCAGGATCACACATTTGTTGTAATGTCTCTTTTGTACCCCCTTCAATCTAGAACATTTCTTCAGACCTCTTTTTCATGGTCTTTACAATTTGAAGAGTACAGGATGTCCCTCTATTTCAGTATTTTGCTGTATGAAAGGGCTGTATTTAACCAGCTCCCTGTTAAAGAACACAGCATATTCCTAGTTTTCCACAGTGTAAATCACACTGCAGTTAGTAGCTCTGAGCAATTTATCTGATTTTTCTGAAGTGGAATTGCTGGATTAGAGTCTACAGATTTAAAGTTTTGACACTATTGCCAGATATACATCCTGAAAGATTGTACTTATTTATAATTTCACCAGTGATGGATGAGAATGACTACTCCCCACACCAGCATCAGCACTGGACATTTTCACTCTTCTTCATCTTGGCCAGTCAGGCAAAAGAAAAAAAAAAAAACAAAAAACAAAAAACTTATGGGGCCCTTGGATGGCTCAGTTTGTTAAGGGCCTGCCTTCAGCTCAGGTCATGATCAGGGTCCTGGGATCGAGCCTGCTTCTCTCTCTGCCCCTGCCCCCTGCTCATGATCTCTCTTTCATGCTCTCTTTCTCTCAAATAAGTAAAATCTTTTTAAAAATTCATTTTTTTGATTATTAATGAGGCTGAGCACCCTTCATGTTTGTTTTGTCTATTTTACATTATTTTGCAAATTAACTTTGCCTGTTTTTCTGTTGGGCAGTTTCTGATTTTAAACTAATTTGTCAACTCATTCCTTGGCATTGAAGCCTTAAGTAAAGACACATTATGCATTTGAGAGCTTTGTTTCAACCTCTGTGGATATTATTCAAATTCTTACATGAAATCCCATTTCCTAAGTAAACGTGTCAAGAATTACCCACAACAAGGTAACCAAACACCTGCAGGTCAACTCACCCTGACACAGTGCTCTGGGGCACAGCTGTAGGAACAGGAGGTGGGGGAAGGGGGAGAAGCAGTAAGGACAGAGAACAATTAACACCTAGACTATTTCTTTCCACTCACTGTCTCTAGGTGACTGTTTCAGTATAATTCTGGGTCAAGGTAGAGCAGTTTACCACTAATTTACTAGTTCTTATTCATTCCTTCCCTCCAAAATATTTGACATGGAAGAATAAATGCAATAAATATTAATCTAAAGATAGGTCTTATTCAACTTTAAATGCTATTAAAAGCCATCACTTATATTAGGTAAAAGTACCCCATTTTCAGGTTCTTACTGTAGGTTGCTAAGGGAAGTTTGAAGCTGGGAAATACTGCTTCAGCTAATGTCGCCTTCCTCCTTTCTCCTGAATTGCAAAACTTACAGGAATAGCAAAAATCTGCAAATGTCTATGTGAGCCTATATGTGGTGCAAAGCCCAAATCTCAAATGATATCAGAAAACATGTCCACAAGAAAATGCACAAGGTCTACTATGTCTAGAGGGGAGAATCCTGTCAAAAAAGTAAATCAGAAACAAATACATTCAGTTCTCATTTTTTAATCAACCAAACCCACCAGTTAACCACTTGCAGCCATTAGTTACCGAAAGCCAAGTAACCGACTGAGCCTCTCGGGCGTCCCAGATATAACATGCTCTTAAGGAACATACAATCTAGGGGAGGAACAAGATAGACAAGACTGAAACATTAAGGGGCCATCCTTGAGAAGGTGAAGTAGAACACACATTTTAAGTGGAGCAACAGTTTAGAGATGGGCAAAACCACTGCTCATGGGTACAGGGGCACGGGACTGCTAGAGGAGTTAGAAAGGCTTAATGGAACGGTGGCATTTGAGTTGGGCCTGAAGGGATGGTAAGATTTGCACAGGCTGGGGGGAAGGTGGTGGGTATCATGGCCCAGAGAACACAAGGCACAGAGGTGGCAGTCAGCAAGTTGCTCAGTGAAGGATATGTGAAAGTGTGCATTGATTGAGGCATGCTGAGGACACGAGGCTGCCCCACAGATGCTGTGGTGGGCAGCAGGGGTCACCAGCAGCTCCAGAGCAGCAGGAACCATGAGGGACTGGTGTTTTGTAATGTTCTAGCCCATGCCAAACCATACTGGAGCCTAACAGAAAGGAAACCTCAATAATACCGAGCCTATCTTGATTTAAAAATCTTGATATTTTGTTCATATTTTTGCATTAATTTTGATTTTTAAAAATATTGCATTAAAATATCATTTGTTTGGATGATTGCATTTTTCCATACCCCCTTACATTTTTTGCTCAAGGCAGGTACCTCGCTTATCTCACCCTCATCCCAGCCCTGTGTTCTATTTCTGAAGTTCAGTAGTGGGAACATGGGTATTCATTTTATTTTTAATTATACGCTACAGCTTACTCATGCTACAGATATTCTATGGCTAGTAAACAGTACTTAATAAAAACAACTGATATAAATTAGGATTTTAAGAAGATGAATTATGAACTTTGAAGCCTAAAAAGCACAACAGGGAAAAGAATCCTTTGTGCTTCTGAGTCGATATTTAGGGGGAGAGTAACTCTCTGTTGCTGCGGTGTATGAACTGCAGCAGAAAAGGGTTGTTTTGCTCACGTCTAAGTGGGTGAAGGGTAACTGTGTGTTGGCGGGGGTGGGGTACCAGAGGCTGCTGTCCACTTGGAGACAGGTCTTGAGTAACTCAGCTGCTGTAGCCCTCCTGACTCTGCAGGATGGCCTGAGGCAAGCTTCCACAAACGGGCCACACAAGGTGGGCTTGGCCCACATCCCACATACAAGAGACCCATCCAGGGGTACCTGGCTGGCTCAGCTGGTACAGTACGCGACTCTTGATCTCAAGTTTGTGAGTTTGAGCCCCCACTGAAGATAGTTTCCTTAAAATGACAACCACCACCACCAAACAACAAACCAATCAGCTGTCCTCAAAGAGAAGCTACTCATTGGGCCATAGCATTTACCACAGCGCCATGGTTCAAGAAGCAGAGGAAGATTAATGAACTCTATAAATGTCTCAGGGCTATCTGCATCGAGGAGAAGTAGTAGTGTTTGACACAGAGAGTGTAACTAGTGCCTCTAAAAATGCAAAACCTGAAATCTATTCTCATTAGTAAACCGATGATCAATGAAGGACACTTTTTAGCCAGAGAAGTCAATTAGCATGCAGCACAGATCTCAGAAAAGGCCAAGAGCAAGGCTGAAAGGTGCAGGCTGTTTCCCACGCTTGCCCGGGTGCACCACACCGTCATCGGACATGGACCTCCCAGTCAGCGCCGATGTTCAGTGAGAGCTTCTCCAGCCGCAGGGTGGACATCTGGGCACAATATGTAAAAGCCACAGGCTCATCTTTACCACCTAAATATCAAGACAGTAACAGGAAAAGTTTGATGAATATCTAGGAGAGAAAAATCTTTCCTTTGAATCTATAATATTTCTGACTTGGTCATAAAACCTGATACCCCACCTAGGAGAATCCAACTTAATAGCACTTTTACGCATGGATGTCCATGAATTTTTTTTAAATTAAAAAAAAATTTTTTTTAAAGCTTCTTTGAAAAGAGACACTTTATAATGACAAAGGCAAAACCTTATTCTTTTCACTCCCTCGGAAAAATCGTAGCTTCGGAACAGAAAGCCACAGCAGAACAGTTTCCACATAAACCATTGTCTCCCGTCTTCGGCTGAATTTTTTAAACATTAAACACTCCATCATTTTGAATGCAAGACTGGTTGAAAGGAAATTGTAAGGAACAAAGTGATGTACCTAAGAAATTCAGTAGGTAGGAAATGATACAGCCTTTTAAGAAACTCTATAAACATGGGTAGGATTCTCTGGGGCTTCAGCTATCTACAGTTAAAAATACATTCAGAGAAGCTACAATATTATTTCAAGGCCCAAATATAATCTCCCTTAGAAAAATATCCACAGCTTACAGTTAGCAGAAGGCCCTCATTGATGAGGAAGTTGATGAGGAGAATTAGGATCATCTTGCTCCCTCTAGATACTAGTATATTTGACCTCCATCAGAAAGTGCAGGGTCCACTTGGCTAAGTGTGCTGTATCAGTGTTAGGACTAATCATTTCTTTGTGGCAGATACTTCCATGTTTATAAAAACAAATGACCTGTTTCCTCACCAGATGAACGGGTAGTCACAGAAGATGGCTGTTTCTTGAGGCCTAGGACAAAGATCTGCTCCACCACACACTTGCTGGGATAATGACCTCTTTTGTCAGCACAACTGGAATAGATAAAAATGGTGTTAGGAAAATGAGAGAAATAAGAATTTGGACTGGTTATTAGGTCAATATCCTAGCCTTGGGAGTTCCCCTCCCATCCCTCCCTATGGAGGCCTGAACCATAAGGCTGTCATGTTTACTAGGATGAAGGGATGCAAACAAACGATTCTCTGTGCCAAGGAATGCCTAACCAGTAGACAAGCCAGTCTCCCTTTAACAGGGCATTTGGAAAGAAACCATCTAAGGACACTGAAGTCTCAAATGTGACTTGGACACTGACTGCAATCAGATTTTAAGAAATCAGATACTTAATGAATTGCTGAATGGGTGGATAAATGGGACTAATCAAAGCTTAAATTGAATTCTTTTTTATTTTTTAAAGAGTGAAGAACAGGAAGATGGAGACGATAAGGAAGAAGGTTCATAGAGTGATTGAAAAATACTTCAGGGAAATTCCAGACCAAGATGGCAACATTTAAGAGGCCCCTGAATTTCCTTCCTCCCATGGATGCACTGAATGTAAAGCTACATGTGGAGCAATTCCCTTTTAGCAATACAGAAACTAGCTGAGTGACTCTTGTATATCGGGTGACTGAGGAAATAGCCACATCAAATCAGGTAGGAAAGGCTGAAACATGGTAACCTCCACCCCAACCAGGACAGTGCTATACTGTTGGGAGGGGAACTCCCAACTCCCAACTTCTCTCTGAGAAGAGTGAAAAGTTTGGACAACACTTCTATTGCCCCAGTTTTAAGGCCCCCATCTGAGGTATGGACCCCAACCAATCAGTAATTACTTTAAGTGTATTTGAACTAAATTCTCCAATCAATAGAGATAGAGTTGATGAATGGTTACAAAGTCAAGACCCAACTATATGTTGCCTATAAGAGACCCACTTCAGCTTTAAGGATGCATACAGACTGAAAGTGAAGGTATGGAAAATGATATTCCATAGAAATGGAGACCAGAAAAAAAAAAAAAGCAGGGATAGCTAATATTTATAACAGACAAAACAGACTTTATGCCAGAAATTGTAATCACAGACAACAAAGATTGTTATATAATGGGTCAATTCGCTAAGAGGTTATATAACACTTGTAAATATTTATGCACCCAATATCAAAGCACCTAAATATATAAAGCAGGTATTAGTAGATCTGAAGGTTGAAATAGATGGCAATACAGTAATAGCAGGGGACTTCAATACCTCCACTTTCAACAATGGATAGATCATCCAGACAGAAAATCAGTAAGGAAAACGTGAACTTAAATGGCATGTTAGATCAGATAAATTTAACAGATATATATAGAACATTCCATTCAACAGCAGGAAAATTCATATTGCTTTCAAGAACACATGGAACATTCTCCAGTATAGATCATATGTTAGACTAAAAACAAGTCTTAACAAATTTAAAAAGACTGAAATTATATCAAGCGTCTTTTATGACCATAATGGTAGGAGCGTAGATACCAATTATAAGAAGAAAACTGGAAAATTCACATATATATGGAGACTAAACAACATGCCCCTAAATAACCAGTGGGCCAAACAAAAAATCAAAAGGAAAATAAGATATCTTAGACAAATTAAAATGGAAACACAATATATAAAAACTTACGGGATGCAGCAAAAGCAATTCTAAGAGGAGAGTTTATAGCAATAAATGCCTACATTAAGAAAAAAAACTTAAATAATCTACCCTTATATCTCAAGGAGCTACAAAACGAAGGACAAACTAAGGCCAGAGTTACTAGGAGGAAGGAAATAACAAAGATCAGAGTGAAAATAAATGGAATGGAGGCTGAAAAGATCCATAGGAATGATCAATGAAACTAAGAACTAGTTTAAAAAAAAAAATAAAATAGACAAATATTTAGCTAGACTCACCAACAAAAAAAGAAAGAGGACTCAAAATCAGAAACAATATCATTGTATGTACTATACTGGAATTTAAATTAAAAAATCAGAAATGAAAGAGATGTTACATTTGATACCTCAGAAATCCTAAGGATCATAGGAAACTACTATGAACAATTACACACCAATAAACTGGATAAACCAGAAGAAGTGGATAAATTCCTAGAACATACAACCTGCCAATACTAGAATCAGGAAGGAACAGAAAATCTGAACAGACCAATTACTAGTAAGGATACTGAATCCGTAAACAAAAAACTGCCAACAAAGGAAAGTCCAGGACCAGATGGCTTCACTGTTGAATTCTATCAAACATTTTAATGAATATCAATCCTTTTCAAATTCTTCCAAAAAATGGAACACTTCCAAATTGATTTTATGAGGGCAGCATTATCTTGATACTAAAACTAACAAGGACAGTACAAGAAAAGAAAATTATAGGCCAATATTCTTGATGAACACAGATGTAGAATTCCTTAACAGAGGACCACACACCATGATCAAGTATTATTTATTTCTGGGATACAGAGATGCTTCAACATAGGCAAATCAATAAATGTGATATATTACATTAACAAAAAGGATAAAAATAATATGATTATTTCCGTAGGTATAGGAAAAGCACTTGACAAAATTCAACATCCTTTCATGATAAAAATTCTCAAAAAATTGGGTACCTCAGGGTGCCTGGATGGCTCAGTGGGTTAAGTGTCCAACTCTTGATTTCATCTCAGGGCATGATCTCAGGGTCATGAGATCCAGCCCAACATCCGGCTCCATGCTGAGTGTGGAGCCCACTTAAGATTCTCTCTCTCCCTTTCCCTCTGCCCCTTCCCACTCCCATGCTCGTGCTTTCTCCCCCTTAAAAAAAAAAAAAAAAAAAAAAAGAAAAGAAAAGAAAAAAGAAAGCAAAATAAAGAATGTACCTCAACTTAATAAAAGCTGTCTATAACAAGCCCACAACTATCATCTCAATGAGGAAAACTGAATCAAGATCAGAAACAGGAAAAGGATGCCTACTTCTATTTTTGTTTAACATTGTACTGGACATCTTAGCAAGAGCAATTAGGTAAGAAAAAGAAATAAAAGATATCTAAGTTGGAGAGGAAGAAATAAAATTGTATTTGCAAATGGAAATAGGGAGAAGCTGGTAAAAGGATACAAACTTTCTGTTATAAGATGAATAAGGTCTGAGTATCTAATGTATAAGATGGGGACCACAGTTGACAGTACTATATTGTATAACTGAAATTTGCCAACAGAGCAGAAAAAAAAAAGTATGAGAGGT
The DNA here is from genome assembly GCF_002288905.1 of Enhydra lutris kenyoni. Taxonomy (NCBI): domain Eukaryota; kingdom Metazoa; phylum Chordata; class Mammalia; order Carnivora; family Mustelidae; genus Enhydra; species Enhydra lutris. The sequence continues at coordinate 11,037,535 of NW_019154088.1, read as the reverse complement.
GATGGATGAGTTACTTAACTTGATGGTGGGATTCCTTTTTTTTTTTTTTTTTTTTTTAGTTTTTTTTTTTTTTAAATTCATTTGACAGACAGAGATCACAAGTAGGCAGAGAGACAGGCAGAGAGAGAGGAGGAAGCAGGCTCCCTGCTGAGCAGAGAGCCTGATGCGGGGCTCGATCCCAGGACCCTGGGATCATGACCTGAGCCGAAGGCAGAGGCTTTAACCCACTGAGCCACCCAGGGGCCCCCGGTGGGATTCCTTTTATAGCATATACATATAGTGAATCACCGTGTTGTACACTTTAAATATATTACAACTTTACTTGTTAATTATTTAGTGAAGCTGAAGAAAAGTACTCCACAAATGGCTTTCATCATTAATTTCTTTAAATAGTATCTTAAGATATTAGCTGTTTTTGAGGATCACATATTTAAGAAACCACATGGCTTTTTAGCTGCCATTACCTGTTGATCAAAATTCCTGACAAGAATGAAAACTTCCTGTGCAAGAATTGCTTCTGGTGGAGGTACCGGAACGAATGGCCATCGTCGAGATAGAATTCACCCATGGCAGAATCCTGGAGAGTGAATCATAGAGAACGTGTTTATATAATACTTTACTAGGTTAAAGAATGTCATCCACTAAAGGGACTAAAAAATTTGTGAAAAATTTTATTAAAAAAATTAATATTCAAGCTGTATAATGTAGTCATATAAATATGTACATTCAATACCCATTAGTGAAATAATATGCATAAGGAAGTCATGTAAGAGGAGCTCAAAGAGTTAGATCTTGTTGAAAAAAATTTAAACTACAAAATATGGTCAGTGGCATAGGTGGCTTCTTTGAAAATACTACCCTAGAATGTGATGACAGGTCAAGAAAAGTTCCCAGAATGAAACTAAAGTTTAAAAGATTTAGTATATAATGGATGAGATCAGCTATTTTCATCTTTATCCTCCATTTAGAGGATAGCATCTAGTTCCTACTTCCTTTCAGAGGACCCCTTTGGCAAGTCAAACAAAGACACAGCACTCCATATGGCTGTTTATTATTTATTGACAATGCTTGATGATATGCTATGGATCTCTTGTATTTATTATGTGGTCTGAGGCTTATAATTTGGCCCAAAAAGAATGTCTAAGTGAAACAGATGGAAAAGCAAGTTTAATTATTCTATATTTGCATAAGAGTATGAATTTATGTTCAGTCCTGTAGAAGAGTAAGAGTTTGTGTTGGTACTGTAAGTGAGCAAATGGATAGGATGGGAGTCTGCTATAGGTTTCATTTGGCTCAAAACATCTTCTAAAAGGACATACAAATTCTGGATCCTTCTGAGCTTTACCCCAGAAGATTTTAGTTGTTTCAGCCAGCTGATGAGAACAGAAGTCATTGTGTGGGGTTGTTGTTCCTGAAATGCTGCAAAGATAACTGCCATCCTTTTATAGGAGACTGACTTTTAGGGCTAATCCATGTGGCAGGCTGACTAGGCCCAATGGGCATTTGGTCCAGTGGTAATCAAGGCCAAGCTGCAGGGCATCAAGGGTCACAGTGCCCCAGAGGAAATTTCTATCATTTCTAATTCTCGGAGTTCTCTTAAGAACAATTCCAAGGAAAGGCAGACAAGCTGGACAATGATTCAGAAATGATTCAAAACTTTGATTTCTAGAAAAACATCAGGAGCACCTGTTCCATCACTGGGGCTTATTATTTTTATATAGTGTCCCATACTCAAAAGACCACTACTCCTATAAATTGATAAAGTAATAACGAATGAGATGTGTAAAGGTAACATTTTCCAAATACCTTAGTGCTTAGAGCCACCCGGAGTCCATATGGGGAATCGGTCATGTAGCCTGTGGATTTTCCTACAGTCGTCTTTATTGGTACTATACTTCCACCTCGCTGAAATACTGGTATCTATAACAGAACAATACTCTCAGGGAAGGATTATTCATAGAAAGCGATTTCAATGTAGAATCTAAAAATATTTCATTGCATGAGACTCCCATTCTTTGCAAGTATACACTCAGAGGCAAAAGAAATCTGTGAGCATACAGATGGAAAATATGGAAGTGATAGCATTAAAAGGAAAAGAGTTCAAAGATTAAAAATTGTCCATTTTTGGGACGCCTGGGTGGCTCAGTTGGTTAAGCAGCTGCCTTCGGCCCAGGTCATGATCCCAGCGTCCTGGGATCGAGTCCCACATCGGGCTCCTTGCTCATCAGGGAGCCTGCTTCTCCCTCTGCCTCTGCTTGCCATTCTGTCTGCCTGTGCTTGCTCTCTCTCCCTCTCTCTCTCTGACAAATAATTAAATAAAATCTTTAAAAAAAAATTGTCCATTTTTTAATTATCAGGGAAACTTCTCACCCTTCATCAATTTGTTATCTATTCTGCCTATCCTATCAGTAGTTCCTATTTGGTATTTTACATTTTCTTTCCTTTTTTTTTTTTTGAAAGATTTTATTTATTTATTTGACAGACAGAGATCACAAGTAGGCAGAGCAGCAGGCAGAGAGAGGAGGAAACAAGCTCCCTGCTGAGCAGAGCCCAATGCAGGGCTCGATCCCAGGACCCTGGGATCATGACCTGAGCTGAAGGCAGAGGCTTTAACCCACTGAGCCACCCAGGCACCCCTGGTATTTTTAATTTTCTTGTCAACACAATACACATGTTTATTTCTAGGGCCCTGTTAAGGAGTGAGTTTTTATGCCTGTTTAAGTAGGCCCACATATATGTACATGTGCATATAAAATATTATAATTTCTTGGTTTCAGAGAGATGACTCTGTCCTTACTACAGTCTATACCCTTCGTGCTCCCTGCTTCCCTGAATCACCAGGATGATGGACTCAATTCTGAGAGTAAATTTGTGAAACTTCTGTTGTAGAAGCCACCAAAGACACATGAAGTAACTCTAAGCACAGTGTTATAGGTATGGCCCATACCTATGGTTCTTCTGGAATGGCATTCCAGCAAGGAAAGCCCAGTAAATTTCCTGGGTCCCCATACTGTCCTCTGCAAGGAAGCTCTTTGAATCATATGGGGGCTTGTACTTCGTTCTGAGTAAAGTACAAGAGGGAAAAAAGTACAAGAGTATAAATGAAGGTGGGAGTGAAGGTGGAGTAGTTAAGATGTCCACCCTCTGTTTGACTTATAGTTGGCAGCAAGAAATAACGCACATTTATCTCCCCCTCATTAACCAATCACTTCTTTTCTTTTTTTCCCAAAGACTGAGGTAGTAAGTTAGCTAAGTATGGGCTGTGAAGTGGGAGTGGCGGACCTGGGGTCTTATCTGCCACAATCTAACCACAACCCTGAACAAGTAATTGAACTTCTCAGAACGCAGTTTCTTCACCAGTAAGCACAAGGGATTGAAGTAGATGAATGTTAAGGTCTTTTTTAGTTCTGAAATTGACATCTGAAATTGTTTTATTATGGAGATCATACTACTGATAACAGCTTTAAAAAATAATGTCAATATATCTTTATTAATTTGAACACTACTTAGGGCCTGCGGCATTGGTTGCGATTTAGTGGCAAGAGCAGACTTCCCTTCACAGGTTCAGTCCGGATGGGTCCCCTTGACTCTACCATCGTTAACTGACAGCCTTCCCTTGGGCGTAAAGGGCCAGCTAGGGTTACAACTGAAAACTCAGGTTTTGTGACTTGGTCCTACAGGAGGACATTCTCTATGGTGTGTGCGGTGACCACCATTTTTACTCTGCTTTTAGTGTTATTATTTTTCTTAGACATACAAATAGAAATATATGGAGAAGAGTTGTTTGTCCTTGATGTTTCATACTGTGAAATCAGGCTCTATGCTGATACTTTTTTCTCGTGTTTCCATGGCTTTATTGGTATAATTTGCATGCTACAACTCATCTATTTAAGGTGTACAATTAAATGTTTTTTGAGTATATTGAGAGTCATGCACCTCTCATTGATTGTGATGTTACCACAATCAATTTTAAATCATTTTCATCATCCCCAAAAGAAACCTTGTACCCATTAGCAGTAATTTGCCATTGCTCCCAAACTCTCTCCCTGCCTCAGCCCTATGCAACCCCTCATCTATTTTTTTTTTTTTTACCCCTCATCTATTTTATGTCTATGTGGTGTTATCCAGAACACTAATGTCCCTGGTTCCTTCTATGTAGGCACATGTTACGGACTAAATGTCTGTGTCCCCCCCAAATTCCTATGTCGAAGCCCCAACCATCAATGTGACTGTATTTGGAGATAGGGCCTTTAAAGAGATAATTAAGGTTAAATAAGGTCAGAGAGTGGGGCCTTAATCTGATAGGATTAATGTCTATAAGAAGAGACATAAGAGAACTCACTCTCTCCCTCTGCCATATGAAGACACAGCAAGAAGGTGGCTGCCTATATGTCTGGAAGAGAGTCCTCACTAGGAGCTGAATTGTTGGCACCTTAATCTGGGAAATCTAGCCTCCAGAACTGTGAGAAAACAAACTTCTGTTGGTTAAGCCACCGCATCTGTGGTAGTTTATTATGGCAGCCCAAGGAGACTGATACTGCACAACAGGTAAAAATAACAGCCTGAAAATTACTTACGGTGTCTAAGGCTACCTGGACCTTCACAGTACGTGCTCCTTCCCAATGAGCAAATGTTTTAGAGTCATACCAGACCTGGAAAGGAAGAGATCCTAATGAAAAAGAGTATAAGAGCAACTCTGCTCACAATTTCATTATTCAGCAAAGCATTCATTTTATCTGGATTTTGAATAAGTGGAAGGCTAAAATAAGTACAGTTAAAAAAAAAAAAATCTTGAGTAGGGGCACCTGGGTGGCTCAGTGGGTTAAAGCCTCTGTCTTCGGCTCAGGACATGATCCCAGGGTCCTGGGATCGAGCCCCACATCGGGCTCTCTGCTCAGCAGGGAGCCTGCTTCTTCCTCTCTCTCTCTCTCTCTGCCTGTCTCTCTGCCTACTTGTGATCTCTGTCTGTCAAATAAATAAAATCTTAAAAAAAAAAAATCTTGAGTAGAAGTTAGGAAGGACAAATATTTTTAAGAAGATCCCAAAGGAATAACCTAGTACTGTGATGGATTAAGTTCACTAAAAGGCCATTCATTTGTCCATCTGTCCATCCAGAAGTTATTTGTCCAACAACCTACCACATGCCCAGCACTGCTAGGTATGCATGAGTGAACAGAAAGACAGACTTCCTGCCCTCATGGATTTTATTATAGCCTGGTTGTCTCATAAACTTAATGCATTTAGAGTAAAAAAGATGATGGAAGAAAGAAAAAGCAGTAACAAAGAAGAAGAGCACACTGTGAGCAAATAAATTATAAACGAGGCAGGAGAAAAGGAAAGTGTCAGAGAAGGAAACAGATCCAGGAGAAAGACAAATGGAAACTTGGATCAGTACCATAGTTATTTTTTTTTTTTTTAAAGATTTTATTTATTTATTTGTCAGAGAGAGAGGGAGAGAGAGCAAGCACAGGCAGACAGAATGGCAGGCAGAGGCAGAGGGAGAAGCAGGCTCCCTATTGAGCAAGGAGCTCGATGTGGGACTCAATCCCAGGACGCTGGGATCATGACCCGAGCCGAAGGCAGCTGCTTAACCAACTGAGCCACCCAGGCGTCCCTACCATAGTTATTTTTTAGCACAGTTCAATTAATGGAGGAAGTTCAAATTCTTATCTGGGATCCTAATCAAGGCGGTTTAGTTGCTGAAGTACCCAAAAGGTCCTATAAAGTAATTTGATAGGATAAATCCTTAAGACACTACCAACAGCAGTAGCATGGAAACAAAAACCTCTTTTTCTCTCTTTTAGCCCAGTATGATTTCTGGCAGCAACAGTCTATTTCACAAGGTCACCTCCTGGGATTACCATATCCTTTCTAGAGCTCCTGTCCTGCAGTGAAGGTGAGACGGCTGTGGCCTATCTCCAGCCCCAGTGACTCTCAGTTCAACAGGATCCACCCCACCTTGTCTCCATGTATTATCCTTGGCTAGATCCAATTTGCTAATGTTTTGTCAAGGATTTCTGTGTCTGTGTTTATGGGGGATATTGTCTTACCTTTTTTTTCTTATAATGTCTTTCATTTGACAAATTCTAGTAGCTTTAGATAGAGTAGTGAGAGTGAAAGGTAAAACAAACAAACTGAATTAAGTAAGATTTTGAGATTACCCGTCTACCATTTCCAGAACTAACTAGAATAATTAGAATAAGAGGTATATGTATAGGGTGTGTCCTCTGGTGCTATATACAAAGGTCCCCAGCCTTGGAAGGGTAAAACTGGCATAAAGTCCTATATAGATCAGACCTAGTGCTCAGTCACCAAGCTCCTCAGCAAGTATGTACAGAAGGCCTACTGCCTGTCAGGTACCTGTCTAGATGCTGGGGATAGAGAGTGAATGTAATAGAGGAAAATCACCTAAGAAGCCCTTAAGAAGCTAATATTCTAATGGGGGAGAAAGGTCATCAGCAAAACATATCAGTAAATACCATGAATGTTAAAGATGTCAGGTTCTGTGGGAAAAATGAAGGATGAAGTGGGGCTGGACAGTGGGAGTGGTCTGTAATCTTAACTAGGTAGTCACGGAAGGCCTCACTGAGAAAAATCTATTTGAGCAAAGACTTCAAGTAGAGGGAATGGGCCATCTAGAAAAATGGGGAAGAGTGACAATGAGGGACTGTAGGTAGCCCCCTTGCACAGTGTGATGTGGTACTAGCTAACTGGTGAAGTAAAAATATGGCAAGAAATAGCTTGGCTCATCTCCCTAGGGTTTTGAAGATATGAGAGAAACAATCACAGAACACTTTGGGAAACAGTGTTGAACGAATACATTATACAGTCATTGCAGTGTACTTGCAAAGATGATAGGTCACTAATAAAAAGTTTTTGTTAATTAAATTAATTTAAAAATTCATTTGTGGCTATGTCAGAAGGAGAGCTAGCTCTTCTTAATGGGAGCCTACTGCTTTGTTAAAATTGACTTGAGAAATTCTCAGTGAACTGCTAGGCAGGACAATTTATTTAGAAGTTGTTATATTTAACCTTTTTCTCAGATTTTTACTTGGTGGGGGAAACTTTATCTTATTCTTAGATGAGGGGGAACCCTCATCTAAGAACTACACATTACTGGAGAAACCAAGAGGGAAGAACATAATTGATGAACATTCTGGAGAAAAGCCTGGGTATCCTCCTATCAGTAAAGACAAGTGTACTGGGCTGAATGGTGGTCCCTCCAAAAGTTATACACACTTCCTAATACTGGGAAGGAGTGAATATAACTTTCTATGGTAGCAAATTTGATTAAATTAAGGATCTCAAGATTAGAAGGTTATCTGGGATTATGCAGGTGGGCCCTGAATGTCATAAGTGTCCTCATGAGAGAAACAGAAGAGGAGACACAGACATACAGACGAGAAGGCGTGTGAAGACAGAGGCACAGACTGGAGTGATGTGATGTGGCTCTGTGATGTGGCTACAGAGTCAGGAACCACAAGGACCTCGGGCAGCTGCCAGAAGCTAGGAGAGAGGCATGGAAGAGATTCTCCTTCTGGACCTCCAGAAGGAACTTACCCTACTGACACCTTGATTTTGGGCTTCAAGCCTCCAGAACAGGGAGAGGATACATTTGTATCCTATTTATACATTTGTATCCTATTTCAAGCCACCAGATTTGTGGTAATTGAGGCCTTAAGAAACTAGCACAGGCAAAAGTGTAAAGCTGGATGGACAGAGAACACTTGGGTTGATGTATCGCATATTGCTTCGCCAGTACCTGACAGTACTAAGCAGCGAGCATGGCCTGGCTCAGCCACCTCATCACCTGCCTAGACAGTCCAAGCGTATCTTTTTTTTTAAAAATTTAAACTCTAGTTAGTTAGCATACACTCCAATATTGGTTTCAGGAGTAGAATTTAGTGATTTATCACTTACAAACAACACCCAGGGGTCATCACAAGTGCCCTCCTTAATGCCCATCAGCTATCTGGCCCATCCCCCACCCACATCCCTCCATCAACCCTCAGTTTGTTCTATATAGTTAAGTCTCTCATGGTTTGCTTCCCTCCCCCCGCCTCCCTTTTTTCCATCCCATATGTTCTGTTTTTTTTTTTTTTTTTTAAAGATTTTATTTATTTATTTGACAGAGATCACAAGTAGGCAGGGGGGCGGGGTGGGTGGGAAGCAGGCTCCCTGCCAAGCAGAGAGCCCTATGCGGGGCTCAATCCCAGGATCCTGAGATCATGACCTGAGCCAAAGGCAGAGGCTTTAACCCACTGAGCCACCCAGGCGCCCCATGTTCTTCTGTTTTCTTTCTTTTTTTTTTTTTTTTTAAGATTTTATTTGTTTATTTGACAGACAAAGATCACAAGTAGGCTGAGAGGCAGGCAGAGAGAGAGGAGGAAGCAGGCTCCCCGATGAGCAGAGAGCCCGATGTGGGGCTCGATCCCAGGACCCTAGGATCATGACCTGAGCCTAAGGCAGAGGCTTTAACCCACTGAGCCACCCAGGCTCCCCCTTCTGTTTTATTTCTTAAATTCCACATATAAGTGAAATCATATGCTATTTGTGTTTCTCTGACTTATTTTGCCTAGCATAATGCACTCTAGCTCCATTCACATCACTGCAAATGGCAAGATTTCATTCTTTTTGATGGCTGAGTAATATTCCATTGTATATATATACCACATCTTCTTTATCCATTCATCAGTTGTGGGACATCTGGGCTCTTTCCATAGTTTGGCTATTGTGGACATTGCTGCTGTGAACATCAGGGAGCATGTGCTACTTCAAATCACTATGTTTGTTTCCTTTGTATAAATACCCAGTACTGCAATTGCTGGGTCATAGGGTAGTTCTATTTTTAACTTTTTGAAGAGCCTCCAAACTGTTTTCCATAGTCAGTCCAGGGACATAGGGGTCTCAAATCAGTTTGGTAACCTCGATGGTAACCTTCTCCCCCTGCCTGCAGAAGCCTGTGGTGATGCTCAAGGACTCTCTCCAGGGTCTGTCTCCTCCTTGCTCTCCATTCCATATCCTCTTTCCCTGGTCTGGTGCCCCAAGTTTTGGCCCTGCCTCTTCTCCTGGCCCCTCTGCATATATCCTTGGTCTGTCTCTGGAGGTTGTTGCAGTTATTCTCCATGGCCCTCTGCTCTGTAGCCCACGGGCTAATCCCACCTTTTCCCCGGGCTCTGCCTAGGTTCAGTGCTGTGGGCTCTAGCAGAGCAGGATGATATTTTATACTGCTATAATAATCAATGACAATAACAAACAAAAGGGCTGGAAGGCTCGCGGAGCCTAAAGGGAAGTTGCCACTGTTAATTTTTACCCACTTTGGTGAGTGTCCAGAGACCAGATTTTGGTACCAAAAACTTAGGATTTATTTATTTACTTATTTATTTTTTAAAAGATTTTACTTATTTATTTGACACACAGAGAGAGAGATCACAAGTAGGCAGAGCAGCAGGCAGAGAGAAGGGGTGGGGAGCAGGCTCCCTGCTGAGCAGAGAGCCCGATTCCGGGCTTGATCCCAGGACCCTGAGACCATGACCTGAGCCGAAGGCAGCGGCTTAACCCACTGAGCCACCCAGGTGCCCCCAAACTTAGGATTTAGACAGAGCCAGAACCAAAGAACAAAGTCTCTTTTTACTTATGCTTCCCCCCCCAAAGACTGACACCTCTTACAGACTAAAGATTTCTTCCTACTCAAAGCCTCGGTGTGTTTATAAGGAGTCACTTATACAAGCCCAAGTGTGAAGGTAAAGAACCATGCTGACTCTCCTTGGGGTTCTTACCTATTCATCTTTCTCCCTGCTCTTCCATTAAGTTTCTTGACCTCCGAGGTCATGACCTACAAGAATCTTCAGTAGCTATAGGCATTTGGGCTGTCTTTACAACTGCATGATGCAGAGATCTATTTCCTAACAGGGGCTAATTCATTAGAATGAAGGGAGGAGACAGGAGACATGCAAGATATGTGGCTGTTTGTTATTTATTCTTACCTCATTTGATCCTGGCAGAAACACATCAACTGTGCTGGCTTTTGGTTCTGTGACTGGATGAACCAATAAAGCACTTCCTGAAAAAAAAGAGAAGAAATGAAGTTGAATATCATTCTAAGAGGTCTGAAAACATCCTTCTCCTTTCAGTGCTTTTGTGGTGTTAGAGACCACTCAACTATGAACTTGGTGAAAGTAGAGACCTTGGTTAGTTGAACCAATAATTCATCAGAGAGATGCATTGTAAGATAGAGGACTGGTGCTCAAAACGGTGACTGTATTATTACTTATCATTTATCCACTTAGGGTATATCAGGATAATAGGGAGGGATCCTGACACAGTCTATCAGTCTCATTTGCACATAGCTGCTAGTGTGCCAGGAGTCTGAAAGAGCCGTCACATTACTCCAGGTGCATCACTGTCTGCTGTAAGTGATTTTGCAAATGGTGAGCCTACAGCTGTTATCCAGAACCATGATTAGCACAGAGTAGAGTATATCCATGGGCAGTTATCATTAGGAAGGCTGTAATTCTCTTAAAGGCAATCTAGGTTATTAATTTTGTTTTGACTATGGCACCACATGTATGTAAATTTCATCCATTTATGAATTCACTCTTTAATTGTACAAATATTTACTGAGTTCCAGGTGAGTGCTAGGTATTATGCTAGGCTCTGGAGATACAGTGGCAAATAAGACAATGTCCCTGTCCTCATGGAGTTTGCAGTCAGTAAAGACAGATATTATAATTTATTTAAAGTTAGGACAAATACCAAAAAGGCAAAAACACAAAATGGAATGAAAGTTATCTAATAAGAGGGACTGAGTTTGACTAGTTAGGTGTAATTAGCTATTAGAAGCAATTCTGGTCAGGGAATTTTTCTCGAAGGGAGCAGCTATTTAAACTGAGACCCAAGAAAGAAGGGAGAGGTAGCACTAGGCTTTTTACATTTTGATTTCCGCTTTTTAGAAACAGAATGCATCTTTTGGGCAACTCTCTGTTCAGCTTGGTTTTTGAGTCCTATTCCCAAGATGATAAACTTCCATATCCTGGATTTGGTGGTCAATCCTTGTTTAAAAAGAGGCCATCACCACCACCACCACCAATTACTGTATTTTACCTATGAAGTAAGCTCTCAATCTTTACTGTGACCATCTGGTCTACTGTTTTCTACTTCCATTCCTTATAGGGGTATCATTAGGCTCAGGAGTGGACCCAGAACAAGAATCTCAAATTGCGTCCACAAATAGAATGGATTTATATGAAGTTAACAACATGAGAAGTGAGAAGAGATCTATCATTCCACAGAAGAGAGTTATCATTCCACTAATATACTAAAAATCTTAATGACAGAATTTCTTTTACTTTTATTTTTTAGTTTTCTTGAGACTAGGGATTTATTTTTCTTTAGTGCTCTTATACTAGGAAATGTAACAAAAACATAATTACAGCATTTATCATAACAATAATTAATCAAGAAATGCTCACCCAGCATGTATCCATCTTCTACCCCAAAAGTGTCTAATTCCTCTGGGAACTCTATCCACAGAGGTCTGCGGTAAGAGAAAAAAAATTCTTATTTCAACATCATTAGATGTTTTATTGCGGTTAAATCACTTATAATTTCAATTTTATAATTACTCAAAGGAAATTGGAAAAACCAAATAGCCAAGACTCTTCATGATTTAAGATTTTATGAGCAACTGGTAGGATTACTATATATTTTCTAATGTGAAAAAGCTATTTACTTGCTGAAATGCTCCAATGAAAGATTGAGAATTCTGGTACCTATAATTTTTCCTTCTGATTGTTGAGTACTAAGTACTACTCTGAAGGCAGAATTAAGAGTTCTGTACAAATCAAATGCTTAACACATTCAGCATGGAACAAATTGTTTGTAAAACCATAGTTTATAATGATACAAAATCTGTGCCATGTTTTCATGCTGCCACAGCCTTTCATGCATCCTTAATCATTATCTATTTAAAAGAAAAGAATTGGTATTACTTGTTTTCAAGCAGGCAGTGGTTTTGGAGGGTTGAGAAACTTGTGTGTTTTTGGTTTTTTTTTTTTAATTATTGTTTTATACAACTATCTAGGAGGCATCTGGGCTTAAATGATAATAAAATCTTCAATATCTGTGCATCTGGATATCAACCTAATGGTTCTTTTATTTTTTTTCAACCTCATGAGTAAAGGGTATTCTTTAGTAAGAGAAACTTACTTTTAGTTTATTCACCAGCCTTTGTAATAATGTATCCCTTTCCTACTGAATAGTAGTAAGGAAGCAGTAGTCTCAATCTGGTTAATGTCTAGAATCACGAGGGAAATGTCTAACAAATCTAGATCCTGAGACCTACCCAAGGAGATTCCTAGTAGATCTGGAGGTGTGGCCCTGGAATCTATAGTTTTAAAGAGCTCCCCTGGTGATTCTCATCTGAGCCAGGTTTAGGATCAGCTGATCTGGAAGCCTCATTGTATTATGTGTGTCTCTGCATCATTCTCTAACCTAGAAAATTGCTTTTTCACATCCTGCCTCTAAAATAGGATCAGAATATAATTTACACACTGGGAAAAATGTTCACCTCAAACTTGGAATGGTTTAACCCTAAGGTAAGATAGAGCCTAGACTGGCAGAATAAATTATTCTTCATGAGAGGATTCTTGTGGATTAAACAGCAAATTCAGTTACGGTCACTTCTTTTTCTTTGAAAAATCGGTCTCCTCTCAAATATTAACACTTGAATCACAAAGTAGCAGGGGATGTGGTTTTTCTTAGACCTTAACTCTTTGGCCCTGCTTGCTCACAGTTGGTGCTCAGTAATCTGAAGGGTACTTGATGAAACACATGGCTTTTCTCTTGAAATCACGGTGTAATTACTCCATTCCCCAATGGCCAGGGGGTTTTCTGGTGTTGCAGGCTGCTGGAGCCCGCAACCGGTGAAGCCTGTTTACCTCATGACTGGCTGGGCTGTCACGTGTGCGCAGTAGAACAGAGAATACCAATAGGGCAGGAGGGTGTAGCGCTGCCGGATGGCTTCCCGGATGAGCCGGGTGTATTCCTCCCCAAAGAGCCAGGGTTCCCGCCGCTTGGTGTTCATGGTGGCGTGGCCACGGAAGAAAGGCTGGTAGGCTCCAGCCTGGTACCATCGCACTAGCAGCTCTGCCTCCGGATTCCCAATGAAGCCGCCTACGTCAGCTGATTAGACAGTGGGAGAGAGGCTGAGTGAGGCAGAGAGGCCCAGTGAGGCAACCAGGCTTCTAACAAACGTTGCACCCAGGTAAGATAAGGGCTTGAAGACTGCCAGGACAAATGTGCTGTATGTGCACTTATAAAATCCCAGAACAACACTGTGGCCTGAAATTAGGGGGCACATATTTAAAAACTTTGCCTGTTTGGGGGATCTGACCATATTCTCTTTGAATCCTCTCTTATCAAAAGGTCTGAGGTTTGGGGAGCCTGGGTGGCTCAGTTCCTTAAACATCTGCCTTCCAGGGTCCTGGGATCAAGCCCCTCACTGAGCTCCACAGTGGGCTACCTGCTCAGAGGGGAGCCTGCTTGTCTCTCTCCCACTGCCCTTACTCCCTGCTTGTGCTCTGTCTCTCAAATAAATAAATACAATCTTAAAAAAAAAAAGTCAGAGGTTTTACTACAAGATCAACATTTCTGTATGTTCCCAAGCCTAGAAATTGCAAAATGTTGACATGATTCATTACGTCTGTGTTTAGTAGTGTGGTGGGGGTTTTGGCAATTGATTTTTTTTTTAAGATATTATTTACTTGACAGAGAGTGAGCACAAGCAGGGCGAGTGGTAGGGAGAGGGAGAGAGAGAGAAGTGGGCTCCTTGCTGAGCAGAGAGCCGGAGGTGGGGCTCATTCCCAGGATCCTAGCCCAAGGCAGACACTTAACCAACTGAGCCATCCAGGCACCCCTTGATTTCCTTTTGAAAGCAGTAGCTCAAGCAAGATAAAAATTGTAGAACTAAAGAAAAACAATCAGAATTAGAAATTTTAGGTATAATTTCATGTTTAGTCCTTAAGCAGGATACATATTCCTTGTATGTGGACCAATGCCATAAGAAAAACATCTATCAAAAAGTGATGTTAGGGGTGCCTGGATGGCTCAGTTGTTGGGCGGCTGCTTTCGGCTTGGGTTGTGATATTGGGGTCCCCCATAGGACCCATATGGGGCTGCCTCCTTGGCAGGAAGCTTGCTTCTCCCTCTCCCACTCCCCCTGCTTGTGTCCCCTCTCTCGTTGTGTCTGTCAAATAAATAAAAAAAAAATCTTAAAAAAAGTGATGTTAACTTCTATTCCAACAGAAAACAAGGAGCAGCGGGAACTATTCATATGCTGAGCACCCTCCATATTGAGATTTCTCATCTGCAGAGAATTACTAGGATTTAGGGAAGGCAGTCCATCAGGGAATCGTATTTTAACTAAATTTATCTTTCCCAAGAGCTTATCTTTTTTTTAAGTTAAAATATGTCATAAAATTTTAAACCTGCTGAGTAAAAAGCATTTCTGTAAGGCTGATTTCTGATTTGCTAAATTCTTTGTACTCTCCATTTTTCTCACTTTGAAGAAGAAAAGGTATGTTTCAGGAAAAGAAATTCAGTTCTCAAGAGCATCTAAGAAGGAATCAGAAAAAGAGGGAAAGAAGCACTCAGGCTCTCTGATGACTTTATTTCATGTCCTCATTTCAGACAAGACAAACTGGAAGCATCCTTTCACTTTCCTCATTTTCTTGTTCCCACAGTTATCCCTGCTGGAAACTGCTAATGAGAAGGCACTTATGACCAGCCTTGACGGAAAACACCCTTGCTTTTTATTTTCTCTCACTTCAAGCCTGCAGATATCATCTTACCTCCGCAAAAAGAGATCCCAGTAATGCTGAGGGTGAGTAACATAGGGATAGAAATTTTCAGGTAGCTCCATTCTGCTGTGTTGTCACCTGTCCACACAGCACCTTGGATCACCGGTAACAAGGTATTAAAAAAAAAAAATCACAAATCAGCCCATGCAGTCAATTTCATAGATTCCTTATTTGAAATAGACAAGTTAATATAAGGGAAAACATTTCTTTCTGACCTTAAAATATATAAATTCTGGTTTCTGCAATGAAAATATATTAATCTTCTAATGTGAAGAAGTTCTTAAAATCTTTTCACATTTTGTGAAAAATGTTCTGAAATGGCACTTATTTTTTTGAAGTATAACTCCAGCCTGATTTTAGGAGAAACATTTAAAAAATCAACTTTACTGGGAGCGCCTGAGTGGCTCAGTGGGTTAAGCCTCTGTCTTCGGCTCAGGTCATGATCTCAGGGTCTTGGGATCAAGCCCCGCACTGAGCTCTTTGCTCAGCAGGGAGCCTGTTTCCCTTCCTCTCTCTCTGCCAGCCTCTCTGCCTACTTGTGATTTCTGTCAAATAAAGAAATAAAATCTTTTTAAAAAAAAATCAACCTTACTAAAATATAATTTACATATAATAAATGTACCTATTTTAAGTGAAGAGTTTGATGAGTTTTGAAACCTGTAACTGTCACCACAATCAGGGTACAGAACCATTTCTTTAATTGTAAAAGATTACATGGGCTTCTTCGTAGTGAATAATCCTCCACTTTACCCAACTGTTGATCTAAGTTCTTGAAGTCTTTTCCAGAATTTCATATAAACGGTAACATAAAACATACTATTTTGTGTTCTAGTTTTTTTCACTCAGCATGATGGTGTAGCTTATTTCTTTTTATTTGATTAATAGTATTCCATATATGGATCTACCACAAGTTGTTTATCCAGTCACCTACTGAGGGACATCTGAATTCTTCCCAAGTTTTGGCTATTATGAAGAAGCTGCTATAAACATTTGTGTCTTTGCATGATGTACGTTTTTGATTTCTCTTGGGTAACTAGTTGGGAGGGGAATTGGTGGGTCTATGTTCAGTGTATGTTGAACACTTAAAAAACTCCAGTGGCACCTGGGTGGCTCAGTGGGTTAAAGCCTCTGCCTTCGGCTCAGGTCATGATCCCAGGGTCCTGGGATCAAGCCCTGCATCGGGCTCTCTGCTGGGCGGGGAGCCTGCTTCCCACCTCCCACCCCTGCCCCGCTCTGACTGCCTCTCTGCCTATTTGTGATCTGTCTGTCAAATAAATAAATAAAACCCTCCAAACTGGGGGTGCCTGGGTGGCACAGTCGGCTGGTTTCAGCTCAGATGATGATCTCAGGGTGATGAGATCAAGCCCCGCATCAGACTCTGTGCTCAGTGTAGAGTCTGCTTAAGATTCTCTCTCCCCATCTCCCCACAGCACCCTGCCCCCCACCCTGCTTGTGCTCTCTCTCTCTCTCAAATAAATAAAATCTTTTTTTTTTTTTTTTTTTTTTAAAGAAAACTCCAAAGTGTTTGGCACATGGCTATACTGCTTTTGCAGTATCAGTACATGACCATTTCAGTCACTCTACATTCTTGGCAACAGTTGGTAGTGTCAGTCTTTTTAATTCTAGCTATTGTAATGGATGTGTAGTGATGTCTCTCTGTGGTTTCAATTTGTATTTCCCTACAGACTAATAAGGTTGAGCATCATTTCATGTATTTATTGATCATTCATGTGTCTTCTTTTGTAAAGTGTCTATTCAAATCTTTTCCTTATTTTTAAAAGTAGATGTCTTTATTTTTTAATATTTTATTTATTTATTTGACAGAGATCACAAGTAGACAGAGAGGCAGGCAGAGAGAGAGAGAGAGAGAGAGAGAGAGAGAGAGAGAGAGAGAGAAGCAGGATCCCTGCTGAGCAGAGAGCCCGATGCAGGACTCGATCCCAGGACCCTGAGATCATGACCTGAGCCAAAGGCAGCGGCTTAACCCACTAAGCCACCCAGGCGCCCCAAAAGTAGATGTCTTTAACTGTAAAAGTTCTTTATATATTTTAGATACAAGTTCTTTGACAGATATATATGTATATTGCAGATATTTTCTCTAATCTGTGGCTTGACTTTCATTTTTTAAATATCTTTGAAAGGGTAGAGGTTTTTAAGTTTGATGGAAGTACAGATTAGCACTTCTTTTCCTTTTATGGTTCATGCTTTTTGTGTTCTATCTGAGAAATCTTTTCTATCTCAAAATCACAAAGATTTTTTTATGTTTCCTTTTAGAAGTTTTTTGTTTTAGCTTTTATAGTTTAGGTCTATATTCCATTTCGAATTACTTTTTGGGTACTGAGAGGTAAGGGTCGAGATTTTTTCCCTCTCCTTCCTCCCCCCAACTCCTTACTCAGTGTTCTGACACTGTTTATTGAAAAACTCCTTTCTCCTCTGAATTGCCTTGGCAACTCTGTTCCTAATTAATTGATCATCTCTGTGTTGGACTCTTTCTGGATTCTTTATTCTGTCCCACTGATTTATATGTCTATTCCTCTACCTCCTCTCAAAAAAAAAAAAAAAAACCCCTCTATAATTTAAGAGGAGTGGTACAGACTACATAAAGGAGACATCATAGTAGCAAAAAAGATAGTTAACGCTTACAAGCCCTTACTGAGCCAGGTGAGTCTACCTTGCCTGTAGTAGCCCACTTGAATCATCACAACCCTACCGGGTAAGCACTATTTAACTTCATTTTACAGATGACATAAATATGGCAAATAGGGGTGGTTCTAATATACCCCCAGTAACATAGTTACTATGTGGTAGAGGCAGGACTAAGCTCAGGCAGTCTGACTCTAAAGCCACTGCTCTTGATACTGTATAATAGAAAAGAATTTGTGAAGATTATATACCATTAAAGAGATCCACAAAAGAAAAAAAATGTCTTGTTTTACTAAATCTAGATTAGTCCTGAAGCATTTTCGTCTATCTTCTATCAAAATAGCTTTGGTAGCTATTTTTGTTTTAATCTTCCACAGAAATTTTTGGCTGTTATATGGGCAGCAAAGAAGAATCTTTTCGAGGGATTGTTTTTTTGTTTTTAAAGATACTCTAATAATTTCGCCTTGACTTCAAATGAGATAAAATGATTACGAAGTCGACATGGTGGTATTCTCATTAAGAAAGAAAGTTCATGTAAAAGCATGCAGATCTTTTCATGTCTCATATGGTGTTCAGTCAGAAGCGCTCTCTGACTATCAGTCTAAGCTTAACACTTGACACAGTGGTGTTCTCTGCAAATTGCCACACTTTGGGGCAGGCTGAGTTTCACACTGAGCACTGAAGGCTAGTCAGTAGGCCAATATTTAAAGGATCAGAGATTACTTAGTATGCATATCTTTTATCATCTTTTTTTAACTGCCACTTTAAAGTGTTTTCATTAAAAACACTTGACTTTTTTTAGTGATTAAAAATGACACTTGTAGAGAACATGGAAAATAGGGATAGGTAAAAAGAAGAAAATTTAAAAATCACTCATAATCACCAAGGTACTAAACTTACTGATTTTTTTTTAAAAGATTTTATTTATTTGACAGAGATCACAAGTTGGCAGAGAGGCAGGCAGAGAGAGAGGGAGAAGCAGGCTCTCCGCTGAGCAGAGAGCCTGATTCGGGGCTCGATCCCAGGACCCTAGAATAATGACCGGAGCCGAAGGCAGAGGCTTAACCCACTGAGCCACCCAGGCGCCCCTAAACTTACTGATTTAGATTCCTATCTATATTTTTAAAACAAAATCATGATAATATACTACAAACACATTTAAGCATTCTGCTTTTTTCCCCCCACTTATCATGATGTCACAAACATTTGCTCATGCAATTGAGGCTACAATTTTATTTTATTTTATTTTTTTTAAAAGATTTTATTTATTCACTTGACAGAGATTACAAGTAGGCAGAGACGCAAGCAGGGGGGTGGGGGAAGCAGGCTCCCTGCTGAGCGGAGAGCCTGATGCGTGGCTTGATCCCAGGACCCTGAGATCGTGGCCCGAGCTGAAGGCAGAGGCTTTAACCCACTGAGCCACTCAGGTGCCCTGAGGCTACAATTTTAAATAGTCTTAAAATAGTCTATCATATGCATATATCATATTTTTATAAATATTCCTTTATTTATATTTCATTTTTTGCTTCAGGAACCAATGTGGTGAGCATCTTTCTGCACATGAATCTTTGCCTGAGATGACAGTATTTTGGCCTTTTGAAGGGTGCCCCAGGGGCTGGTTTTCAGGGTTGGAAAATAATAATGTCTATAATACAGTAAAGGCTGGATTCTTCAAACTAGGACCTAAGCTCCCAGTTACTTAGGTAACTGGGCAGGGGACTTAAAATACTTAAACTAACAATATTAATTTAATTTAATTAATTTAACAGTATTAATAACTAAAATAACTAACTTAACTAAACAGGGGACTTAAAATAGCCTTCCTGCTGAAAGGTGGCTAAGTTGAATTAGATCTGCATTAGCTAGTAAAATGAATCCAGTTATAGATGACCCTGACCAGAAGCAACAGCCAGGTCTATTTTAAGTCATGGCTAAGTGAAACAGGTGGTTGAGGGAATGTCTAAGAAGTGTATTTTCCCTGGTTTAGACAAATTGAACAGAATCAGAGATGACCATCCCAGCAAACTGAGATACTATGAAGTCATTCTCCCAGCAACTAAGTGGCCATTTCTTCAATGGGAAATAAGTAACTAAACTTTATTAAAATAGATGTGTCTCACAGGACAAAAGGCATACTTCAGGGCATGTCACTTGCTACAATCAAAGGCATGCCCAATCGCCACAAATGGTTAAAAAAAAAAAAAAAAAGGCTGCTAATTTAGGTTTAATTCTGATGGTATGTGCCATTCCTTACCATACTTTTGTGATCCAGCAAAGAAAGAACGGGTAAGAACAAAGGGTCTCTCCTTTCCCTTAGATCGTTGTATTAGTCCTTCTGCGGTAGCCATTTGCTACAAAGACAAAGGAGAAAAAATTTCAAAGGGATGATCAGATTAGAGCATTGTGCAGACATCCCTAATAAGCTACTGGACATGCAAAAAGTAAATAGTAGGTGGGAAGGTAACATGGGAAATATGAAAATAAATCCACCAAATAATTTTCATGATGTAATGAAACTACTCTAAATTCCCCTATTAAGAGTGGAAAATTATCTTTGATCAAAATAGAAATAAAAATAGTAAATAATATGCTAACATATTCAATGCTTATTATAACTAGGTATTTTATAAAATTTTCTCATATAATCTATAGACGTCTGAGATTGACCATTTTCATTGATAAAAAAAAAACGAGAACAAAAAACTGAGATTCAGAGAGGTTAAATGACTGGACCTGGCTTACATAAGAAAATTCTCTGTAGTAGTTTGCAGTTATAGCAAGAGACTTTTAAAGAAGTAAACACATACTATCTGAACTGTGCTATATGTAGCCAGTAGCTCACACTGGAAAATAGACCAGTTGGTGGGAGGGCCACAGGAACATAGTCACAGTGAAAATAAGAAAGAACAATGGATATCAATTAGGGCAAATAATAACTGACTAATGTTTTGGATGTGATTGGCAAATGGAAGACAATTCTACCACCTTCTAATGGGAAGGCTAAGTAGTTAATAAAGGCTTTCTACATTTAAAAACCCGTTTTTAGGGGTGCCTGGGTGGCTCAGTGGGTTAAGAC
Organism: Enhydra lutris kenyoni; assembly: GCF_002288905.1. NCBI lineage: Eukaryota > Metazoa > Chordata > Mammalia > Carnivora > Mustelidae > Enhydra > Enhydra lutris. Next base: position 11,016,958 of record NW_019154088.1, on the reverse strand, counting down.
TCTGCCTTCAGCTCAGGTCATGACCACGGGGTCCTGGGATTGAGCCCTGCATCTGCTCTCTGCTCGGCGGGGAGCCTGCTTCCCCCCGACCCTCTGCCTGCCTCTCTGCCTACTTGTGATCTGTCAAATAAAATCTTAAAAAAAAAACAAAACCCTAGTTTTAGAAATTCTACATCTATGTTCTAAATCTTTTAAAATAAGATTTTATTTATTTGACGAGAGAGACACAGAAAGAGAGGGAACACAAGCAGAGGGAGTGGGAGAGGGAGAAGCAGGTTTCCCACTGAACAGGGAGCCCAATGTGGGGCTCCATCCCAGGATCCTGGGATCATGACCTGAGCCAAAGGCAGATGCTTAACGACTGAGCTACCCAGGTGCCCCTCTATGTTCTAAATCTTATTCCCCTGGTAAGAGACTTGCCATTTTAGACATTTGTGAAATTTCATTTAAAAAAAAAAAAGATTTTATTTATTAGAGAGAGCAAGAGCACGAGTGGCGTGGAGTGCCAGAGGAAGAGAGAAAAACAGATTTCCTGCTGAGCTGGGAGCCTGACTCAGGGTTCAATCCCAGGACCCTGGGATCATAACCTGAGCCAAAGGCAAATGCTTAACTGACTGAGCCACCCAGGAAGCCCCATTTGTAAAATTTTAAAACATTTGTTTTAATTGCCTTTGTTTATGTATTATACATTGCCTACTTTACTTCAAAAGAAGTTTTGAGGTATCCAATGCTATTTATTTTTTTATTTTTAAAGATTTTATTTATTTATTTGACAGAGAGAGCTCACAAGTAGACGGAGAGGCAGGCAGAGAGAGAGAGGGAAGCAGGCTCCCTGCTGAGCAGAGAGCCCGATGCGGGACTCGATCCCAGGACCCTGAGATCATGACCTGAGCGGAAGGCAGCGGCTTAACCCACTGAGCCACCCAGGCGCCCTCCAATGCTATTTATTAATGACTCCTGTCAAGGAAGATCTTTCATGGTACCATTAATCTCCTAACTCTGTAATTCATCAAGTTCATTAGAGAAAGAAAAGGGTGCAAAGAAAGAAATAAGTCCTGCATTGGCTACAACCTGGTAAGATCCATTGCAGTCATCAGAAAAGTCACACAAAGAGAAATGAACAACATAGTACGGCTATTACAAATGACTTTCAACCCAAAAGGCAGGGCACATGGGTCCAAGTGGCTTCTTTATGGATGTTTTACCTGATAAAAACCATAGATGTTGTGAAGTTCCCTGTGCTCCCAATTGCCGTGATGAATGGCATTCTTCTGCATGGTTAGCTCTGGCCCTCTAAATACGGAGGGCTCATTCATGTCATTCCATATGTAGAGGATGTCAGTAGATCCCTAGGAAATAAATTTCTTCTTTGGTCAATGCAATACTCCTATAGTGATGATGTTAATATGAAAGCCACCCTATTCCTCTTGTATACTCCATTTAATTTATTATTACTGTGTTTCTTATCTACGCTCTCTCTTTTGTCCCAGTGCTACAATAAAAGATCCACAGGGCAGGGAATTTTGTTCATAATAAATTCCAAACACCTAGAACAGTAGCTCAACACAGAAGGTTCCCGGTAAATATTTGTCGATGAATGAAAAAATGCTGTGTGGTATTGTCTGTGAAATACAACTGCCCAGCATGCCCACTCCAAGACTTACTCTGGTGAACCCTCATACAGGAAAGGTTGTGAATGCTGACATTTAGATTCTAGAACATCCATCATCTGCTACAACTCTTAACTAAAGGCAATTAAAGCTTTCCATGATAAGATTCTGCCTTCCTTCTAATACTTTGAAAGATTGTTTTTTAATTAAAGATTTTTATTTTTATTTTTATTTGCCAGAGAGAGAGAGTGTAAGCACACAAGTAGGGGGAGCGGCAGGTAGAGGGAAAAGCAGGATCCCTATTGAGTAAGGAACCTGATGTGAGACTTGATCCTTCGACCCTGGGATCATGACCTAAGCCAAAGGCAGACACTTAACCGACTGAGCCACCCAGGTGTCCCTACTTTGAAATGGTCTAGAGTTTGTGTTCTACACAGAATTTTCAATTTAGAGTAGGAAGGGGCTGCATGTTAGTTAACATGGTGTTGAAATCCCTTTTATAGACTCCCTGGTCTCTGAGCATGTGACTCAGTAGCAACAGGGACAGGGAGTCCCTCAGGAAGCTCATTCCATTACTTTCTAAAAGTCCTGCCCTTGTAACATCCTCTTAGTGGGCCTGGCTTGCCTTCTGGGATGCCACAGAGTTCATGGGCTTTCTCACACACATGCCAGTTGTTCAAATGCCTAAGGGGAGACTCATGTATATTCTTTTGACTCTTTATATTCAACTATTTCTAAACATGTATACTTTTTTTTTTATTAATTGTTTTTACTAACATACACTGTATTATTTGTCCCAGGGGTACAGGTCTGTGAATCGTCAGGCTTATACACATGAACAAGGCTATATGCTTTCCAAATATTTAACTACTTTAACTCCCTTTCTGTAGCACTCTCCAAGTCAGGGGTTGGCAAATGTTTTCTGGAAAAGGCCGGATAACTTTTTCTACTCTGCTGACTATAGGCCTCTTTTTCAATAACTCAACTCTGATATAGTGTGAAAATAGCCATAGACAGTAGAGAAATGAGTGAACATGGCCAGATTTCGCCTGTTAGGTATCCCTGCTCTAAGTTGTTTTCTGTGTCCTAATACATGATACTGAGAACCAGAGTTTAGTGGTTAAGATCGGACGTGAGAGACAAACAGACTGAATTCAAATCTTGGGTCCACCACTTACTGACATGGGTTAACTGAGCAGGATTCTGTTTGTTTGTTTTTTTTCTTAAGATTTTATTTATTTATTTGACAGATCACAAGTAGGCAGAGAGACAGGCAGAGAGAGAGGGGGAAGTAGGATCCCTGCTGAACAGAGAGCATGATGCGGGGCTTGATCCCAAGACCCTGAGATCATGACCTGAGCCGAAGGCAGAGGCTTAACCCACTGAACCACCCAGGCACCCCTGAGCAGGGTTTGAAACTTGTTCATATATCAATTTCCTCATCTGTGGGATTAGAATTATAGCTCCAACTTCAGAAGTATTTGTGAAGATGAAATGGTAAAATGTACAGAAACTGCTTAGCACAGAGTTTGGCACACAGCAAATAATTCAATTTATACGAGGCATCACTATCCTCTTCAAAATTGGCTGAAAACCATTCTCTACAAGTGACCTCTCTGGGGTTCTTAGAATATTTTAAGGATTGATTTATTATTATACCTTTTTAATTTCAAGTTTTATTACACCTTTTTAAAAACGATTTTATTTTTTTATTAGAGAGAGAGCAAAAGCAGGTAGAGGGGCAGAGGTAGAGGGAGAGGGGGAAGCAGGCTCTCCACTGAGCCAGGAGCCTGATGTGGGGCTTGATCCCAGGACTCTGTAATTATGACCTGAGCCAAAGGCAGATGCTTAACTGACTGAGCCACCCAGGCACCCCTAAACCTTACCTTTAATGTCACATTACACTTTGCAAGATATTCTCATAAATACCCTATCATCATCTTTAAATAAACTATAGAATATTATTTTATGTAAAGTTTATGTATTAATTTGGAAATACAAATGTCTTATTAAGTACTTTGATATGTCACAGAGTCTATTATAATGGAGGTAAAAGTCACAGCTTTTGTGCATTTGGTAATTAATATGCCACCTTTCCTGGCCATTAAAGTCTGTAATGTGGGTGCCATCCTTGTGTTTTCATCCAAGTATTATTTATCAAGAGCTACTCAATAAAGTAGAGTAGTTCTATTCAATCATGTTTTTTCTTCTTTCATCCTTCCAAGTAACTAGGAAAGAGCAAAAGAACAAAAACAAACCTGATAAGCAGAGAAAGTGAAAAGACCTGAATACCACTCTCTGACTTTGGGATTGGTGAAATCCAGGTAAGAGGAGAGACCTGTAGAGGCAGAAGAGTAGACTGTGAGAAACAGTGGTGCTCATGCTAGGATGTGTGGTAAAGATGTAAAAGCTGCCTGATCATGGGGCATCTCAGACGTAAGACGGATGATGCAGAGGCACCATCTGGCAAGAAGCGAAGGCCATGCTGGACTCCAGTGATAATCACTAGACCTCCCAATCTGAGAGGCCCAGGGGAAGGCCAACGAACAAGCACCCAGATGGAGCTTGTCCCTCACAGATGGCCCAAGACAGCCCAAGTAAGCATGGCAAATATCCTAGAGTGACCCTTCTGTCCTTAAAAGAGAACGAAGTGTTCATGAGTGGTGTAAGGGGAAAGGAATGCATGGGGTCTCTGCAGCACATGAATTTGTGACTGAGTGCCAGGATATGACGGAGTGGGGATTCCTCTTTGTCCTCAGGTTTCTACCAAGGCTTGAAACTAATAATTTCTGAAACAAAGAATCCAGAGTTGCTGGAAGCAGCTGAGGTCCCTCATGAAAACCTGGGAAGTCACAACTGTGGGCTAACAAGGCTCAGAAAATTCACAGGGAGAGACTGTGAGAACTCTTTATTTTCTTCTCCTCTCCATTTCTTATTCCTTGGCTTTTTATTTTTGTTTGGTTAGAGAAATAGAGTGCTTATTTTTTTATTCATTCATTGATAAATGTATACAAAGCACACTGTACCAGATGTTAGGGCAGAGAGAGAAGAAGGTAATACCCTCTCTCTCTTAATGGTCCTTACACTGTGGCAAGGGACATCTTTAAGAAATGAGGGTGACGGCCATGCAACCTTCATTAATTGGGACTATGAAGTGAAATTAAAAAGTGCATAAAGTGCTATCTTACCAGGCCAGCAAACCCCTTCAAAGTCTCCTCCTTCATGATTCTTCACAAAGAAGCCCTGTTCTTTGGCCTTAACATACACTGAGTAGTCAGGATCAATCTTGATGTGGGGGTCACTGATGACCACAAGCTGTCCAGACATAGAGGTTTGAAAAGCTCGTCAGTTTCATATGAGTTATAAGTTTCAGGCTTTCATCATAGTTTTGGGGTTCAAATTTTATTCAAATAATTACTAGGATTGAAATATTTAAGACATCAGTAAAACCCTATCACTTTTCATGCTTATGGAAACTGAACTGGTATCAAAACCAGGCCAGTGTTCTTTTATAATTATTGCTGCCCAGCCAATACATGTTCTCAACATAGCAGTTACTAAGCTTCTGTCTGAGGTGCTGGGTGCTATACCTAAAGGAGTCATCCCTGCTCCCTAAACATCTAGAGGCTAACACTGACAAAAGCAAACATTAAAGAAAAGAAAACAAAAACAACCCAAAACCCAATGGTACAGACTTATTTAGGAAGGAGGTTTGAGAAGAGCTGTGATCACAGCTCTGTGTCTTTATTATCGCTATACCTTTCTAATGCCCTCACTTCTGAGTCTAGGGCCTCAAAACTCTTTATTTGGTTAGAAAAACCTTTTCATCATCCTTCTTCAAGTCTATTCACATTTATTCTACACACTGAAGTTTTTTTTTTATATATTTTTTTTAATTTTTAAAATTTATTTTCAGCGTTAACAGTATTCATTATTTTTGCACCACACCCAGTGCTTCATGCAATCCGTGCCCTCTCCAATACCCATCACCTGGTTCCCCCAACCTCCCACCCCCCCACCCCTTCAAAACCCTCAGATTGTTTTTCAGAGTCCATAGTCTCTCATGGTTCACCTCCCCTTCCAATTTCCCTCAACTCCCTTCTCCTAACTCCCCTTGTCCTCCATGCTATTTGTTATGCTCCACAAATAAGTGAAACCATATGATAAATTGACTCTCTCTGCTTGACTTATTTCACTCAGCATAATCTCTTCCAGTCCCGTCCATGTTGCTACAAAAGTTGGGTATTCATCCTTTCTGATGGAGGCATAATTCTCCATAGTGTATATGGACCACATCTTCCTTATACTGGGTATTTACCCCAAAGATATAGATGTAGTGAAAAGAAAGGCCATCTGTACCCCAATGTTTATAGCAGCAATGGCCACAGTCGCCAAACTGTGGAAAGAACAAAGATGCCCTTCAACACACTGAAGTTTAATTCTCCATTGCTCAAACCCTTAAAAAACTTTTAATTGTGGTAAAATATACATAACATAAAATTTACCATCTGAACCAATTTTATGTATACAGATAAGTAGTGTTAAGTATATTCATGGTATTGCACAATGCCCAGAACTCTTTCCATCTTGTAAAACTGAAACCCTATACCCATTAAAAATAACTCCTCATTCCCTCCTCTACCCAGCCACCATTCTTTCTGTCTCTATGATTTTAACTACTGTAGGTATTACAGATTAGTGAAAATTATATAGTATTCATCTTTTTGTGAGTACTTTATTTCACTTAGCATAATGTCCTTAAGGTTCATCCATGTTGTAGTATATATCAGAATTTCCTTTCTTTTCAAGGCTAAATAATGCTCCATTGTATATATGTATGTACCACATTTTGTTTACCCAATTGTCTGCTGATGGACACTTGATTTGCTTCTACCTTTTAGTAATTGTGAATAATGTGGATATGAACATGGACTTACCTGCATGAGCACATCTGCTGAAGTACCTGCTTTCAGTTTCTTTGAATATATTCCCATAAGTGGAATTCCTGGATCATATGGTAATTTTATTTTTAATTTTTTAAGGAACCACCATAAGTTTTCTGTAGTGGCTGCACCATTTTCTGTAGTTTTCTGTAGTGGCTGCACCATTTTACATTCCCATGGTTAGTGTTTCAGTTTCTCTACCTCCCCTCCTCACTTAGTATTTTCTGGTTTTTCATAGTAGTCATCCTAATGGTATGAAATGTTATCTCATTGTGGCTTTGATTTGCATCTCCCTAAAGATTACTGATGTTGAGCATCTTTTCATGTGCTTGTTGACTATGTGTATATCTTCTTTGAAGAAATGTCTATCAAGTCGTTTTCCCAATTTTTAATGGGGTTGTTTGCTTTTTGTTGTTGAGTTGTAGGTGTTCTTCATATATTCTCTATACTAACCCCTTATTCAAAAACTTTTAATGTCTCCCAAATGTATACAAAGCAGCCTACAGTAAGTTCAGATTCCCCACTACTCAAACCTTGCACATGCCTTTTCTTGCCAAACCAATCTGTGCATGTTTTCTAAACAACACTGGCTGCTTCAGCCTCTAGCTGCACTGTCTCCTCCCCCTCCCCACTTCTCAGCTAGAGACTCATCCTTCAGGGCTCATCTAAAATGCACACGCTCAGCGTGAGTCCAGCTGGATGCAATCTTCTTTCTCCTAGGCTACTCCTGACCCTGACCTTTCTTTGGCTGTTATATTATTGCCCAATATTGTGGTTGCTATACACCCACCTCTCCCCTACTCACTGTAAGACCCCAAGGAGCTCATCTTTGCATTCCCTTCATCTTTAGAATAGCATTTTGAACATTTGATGGTTTCAATAAATAGTTGCTTGTAAGAACATGGGTTCTGGAGTCAGGCAGATCAGAGTTCAGATTCTTGCTCTACTACTTACATGCTTTTGTGCAAAATACAAAACTATTCTTAGCCTTAGTTTCTTCATCTGAAAAATGGGCTAACAAGATCTACCTTTTAATCTTGGGATGACTGGATAGAATAATGTATTCTCTCAAACTCTCTGGCCCATAATAAGTACTTTAATTGGGAAATTAGGAGAATGGGAATGAAGAATCTGACTCCATTTCTGATTGACTGTTAAGAGCTTTCAAGCCCTTCCATCCCCCCTCACATTCTGCCCACATCAAACAAAGAAAGCCCTAATGCTTCCTCCTTGGGTGCCAGTGGGAAGTTCAAACCACACCAGCCCTGGGCACACATAGGAATCCCCACCCCAGTCCAACCCTCTAACCACTGTAAAAGCTAGCTGTTTCCATTCCCAGATCTCTCAAGCCATCTTCAGACCAGCCTGGGAGTCAGCCCTACTCTCCAGAATGCCTCACTATGTGACTACTTAACCTTTCCAGACCCTGTGGTGTTGATGTGATGTCCTCAATCTTGAGATTGATGCTGACATCAGAACCACATTTTGCTTTTGGGGTATCCATCATATCCCTACAGGTGGCCACAACAAACGGGACTGAAGGCTAGACCCTGTTATCCTGTGGGGCCCTAGACAGCTACGGCAGGGATGATGGTGAGGCCATCTTTCCATCACTGCTTTCCTATTATCACAGTTGTAATTATATTATAAGGAACTATTTTCATGGCCATTTTTTATCTGATGGCTCTACTCCACTATTGTGCCAGAGCAAGTTTTTTTTTTTTTAAAGATTTTATTTATTTATTTGACAGATCACAAGCAAGCAGAGAGGCAGGCAGAGCGAGGGGGAAGCAGGCTCCCCGCTGAGCAGAGAGCCCGATGTGGGTCTCAATCCCAGGACCTTGAGATCATGACCTGAGCCAAAGGCAGAGGCTTTAACCAACTGAACCACCCAGGCACCCCAAGGCAAGTTTTAAAAATTAAACAAGTGCTTTGTAATTAAGAGGTTTCCAAGGGTTGGCTTATTTTACCTTACGGTTTTTGCTTCTGAGCAGCTCTTGCATCCCTTTGGGGTTTGGGAATCTTTTCTTGTCCCAAGTGAAGTACCTTTTGCCCTCGGTATGCTCTATGTCCAGCCACATGACATCATAAGGAATGTCATGTTCATCAAATCCTGCATCCACCGCCTTTACATCCTGCTCATCCTCGTAGTTCCAGCGGCACTGATGGTACCCCAAGGAGAAGAGAGGGGGCATGGCTTGTGTGCCTGAAAGGGGAAGATGACAACTGAGCTGGCTACCACTACAGTGATTATTACATATTTGATAAACATTTCCTGAATGTCTATAGAGTCTAAGCACTGAGTTTGGTACCCAGCATATCAAGGAGAATAAAACACAATCCTTACACTCAAGAAAGTGACAATTTGGTTGGTGAGGCAGACATGTATATTAACTGCTCCACTCTGAGGTGTAACTGCTGTGTTAAAGGTAGCAGCCTAGTGTTATGGGAATACAGAGCCTGCAGTAAAGTGTGGAGTCTTAAAATACTTCATAGAGGTAGTAACACTTGGTTGGGCCTTGAAGGTCAAATAGGAGGAATCTACCAGAGACGACAGATAGAACACTTAGGCACAGGGAATAGAAAAGACACAGATGCAGAGGCAGAGAAGTACATGATAAGCTTCTAGGGTGGTTACACTGTGAGAGAGACCAGTAGAAGATGAAACTGGAGAGAGTCAATTTGTAAGGGGCTCTGTAGTGCACTCTAGGAATTCTAAATCTCTTATGGGAAATTATCAAAAAGTTTGGTAATATGTAACCTTAGCAGGCCTACATTTTAGAAAAATTAGTGAGGGAGCAGTATTGAGACTGACTTAAAGGGAAAGAGACTAAAGGCAAGAAACACTCAAATTATTATAAAAACATTTACTGATAATATGGAGGACTTCTGGTCAACCACTTGCATTTATCTCCTTTCCCTCCTAAATTCCCAATAAAATCCGAGTAAAAGAAAGAAAAAAAGAATAAAGCTACAAGAACAAAGAGAATGAGAGAGGAGTAATTTCAACAAAATTTTAGAAGGTGGAAGGCAGAGGAGGAAAGGTAACCACTGAGCAAAGTGAGGGAAGCTCTCACCAGAGTGCTTGTGAGGTGGACACTGATGAGAAGAGATCACCCTGCTCCCAGCACACTAGCAGATGGGAGACCATTCCCGACACCCACCCCAATTTCCAACCCCAGTACCAGAGTACTTCTAGGCAGAACCTTATTCAAATCCTTAAAAATTAGAAGGGCCCACATATAGAAATACAATAAAAAGACCTCTGAGAAAACAAAGACAATACAAGAAAACAAATATCAAAACGTTATCATCAGGGGCGCCTGGGTGGCTCAGTGGGTTAAAGCCTCTGCCTTCGTCTCAGGTCATGATCTCAGGGTCCTGGGATTGAGCCCTGCATCGGGATCTCTGCTCAGCAGGGAGCCTGCTTCCTCTTCTCTCTCTGCCTGCCTCTCTGCCTACTTGTGATCTCTATCTGCCAAAAAAATAAAATCTTAAAAAAACAACAACGAAAAAGTTATCATCAGTACCTTCGGGGAGATAAAAAAAAAGATACTGCACCCATGAAATAAGACTAGTTTAAGATACTGGGAACAAGGAATAATCAGAGGATAAGAAAAAGTATGAAGAAATTATAGACATATAACATAAATGGAAGGTCTAGAAGATAAAATTGAGAAAATTGCTCAGAAAAAAAGAGAGATTATAAAATCTGTACAGTTGAAAGAGAAAAGGGAAGAAATTGTCAAAAGAATAATGATTGCTTTCCAAAATTGAGGAACACATTTCTCAAGACTGACAGAATCCACATCTAATACCCAACACCATAATTATTTAAAAAGATCCATATAAAGGCATTTTATTGTCAAATTTCAGAATTTCAGAATATCAGAAATTTCAGAACATATTTCAGAGAGAAAAGACCTATCATAAACAAACAATTCAGAGTGATTTTCGAGCAAGATAGAAGGTAAAAGAGAAATGCCTTCAAATTCTGAGAGAAATAATTTTCAATCTAGCTAGCCAAATGATCAAGGGTGAAGGTAGAAAAAGAGATGTTTTTGTACCTGCAAAAATGCAAAAAGTGTACCTCTAATGCACACTTTCTTAGGAAACTCCCAGGATGACAGCTGTGCAGGGAGCCCAGAGAGAACCCCAATGGGGGCAGGACAGAAAGATCTGGGAAGGAAGTCTCTGGGGAGGAAAGTGAAATGAATACAATATGACACTCTTGATTATTTGAAAAGTATAAGCACTAAATATTGAGTTAAGCAAAAATAAAGATGTAACTGTAATGATATTGGGAAAGAAGAAAGAGCGATCTGATTGAGTTAAATCCTCATCAACAGATAATCTATAAACTTAAAACTTGGCTTTCCTTGGACATGGTGGTATATCCACTGTTTCTGAAGCATTTTCCTATAAAATAGGCTTAGAACAGTGTTGAAAGGGGCCTGTAGGTGGGCCTTTACAGTACTTTTTCCCATATGAGTGTCTTTCCATATCTATAAATTTTTGGTCCTTTCTTCCATCAAAGTTGGAATCAAATTCTTCCTCCTCAACATGGGCTGGATCGAGGGACTTTTAACAGAATGCAGCAGTAGCAATGCTGCATTACTTTTATTTGTAACAGCTTTATTGAGATATAACTCACATATCATAAAATTCAACCAATTAAAGTATACAGTTCAATTTGGGGGGATATATTACACTACCATTTTTTAAAAAGTGGCAAAAATATATAATACATAAAATTGGCCATTTTAACCATTTATTTAGGCCTTTTAAATTTCTTTCAGCAATGTTTCATAGTTTTAACCACCTACTTGGTTAGAGATATCCTTAGGTAGTTTATTCTTTTGGATGTTATAAAGGGAATTGTTTTCTCAATTTCTTTTTTAGATTGTTCATTGCTGGTCTACAGAAACACAACTGATTTTGTGTGTTGATTACAGACCCTGCAACTTTGGTGAATTTCTTTATTAGTTCTGGTAGTTCTTTGTGGATTCTTTGGGATTTTCTAATATCTTGGATCACATCATCTGTGAAAAGAAATAATTTTACTTCTTCGTTTTCAATTTGGATGTCTTTTATTTCTTTTTCTTGCCTAACTTCGCTGGCTGGAATTTCTAGTACAATATTCAGTAGGAGTGGTGAAAGTGGGCAGCCTTGTCTTGTTTCTGATCTTAGGGGAAAGCTTGCAGTCTTTCACCCCTGAATAGGGTGTTAACTGTGGATTTTTCATAAATGCCTTTTATCATATTAAGGAAGCTTCCTTCTATTCCTAGCCTTCTGAGAGTTCTGATCATGAAACAGTGTTGGATTTTGTCAAATGCTTTTTTCTGCATCAACAGAGATGATCTTTACATCTTTTAAAGATAAAATGCTTTAGTGCTAAAGCCAGTGGTATGTTTTAATGGAGAACATAGAAAAGTTCAGGTTGGGACACTGATTGTCTGAGATGAAGGCAGAGAAAACCCACAACTTAAAGGGTCTGAGGAAAGCAAATGGAGAGTATTAAGGATCAGAGAGTAGAGCACTCTAGCTCCAGGATATTTTACCAAGCTGAATGGGATGAAGGTGGAAGGAGAAACATTTGCTTCTTGAAAAGCTTGGGTAAATTGTGTATACATTCTATATGGGTGCAACAAATATTAACTTACAGTGATGATACATATGAGAGAGGAATTATAATGGGATAAGAGGCTAGCGCTTCCACATGCAAGTACCTGTAAGGTATGAGTACTGCTTGAAGACGTCAGAAGGCGTAGGTCCTGTCAGCAGAAAGACATCAATGATTCCACTCTCTGACATCCAGTGCACATCAGTTCGACATCTGACCTTTTGCTTAGCTGCAACAGGGCCCATCTGGGTTACCGTGTACTAGAAAAAGAATGGAATGAAGTTCTAAGGAATTTCCCTCATATTGTAATATGTAAGTATCATCCATAGGTCAGTAACAGGTACATATTATTAACTTTCATTGATTATACTGCAAAGGTTTTGGTGGCAGAAAATTGTCACTACAAAGTCCAGAGCTAGAACTACACTGGTTTTGTTTCCTACATGAGCATGGCATACAGTCACGATCCATAAGCTCACCTTTACTGCAGGCTCCGTATTGATCTCCACCAGAGTTTCGGAGGCATTGAGCCAAAAAATGCCTAGAGTTCTGCCTAGTTTGTGGGCCAGGAGATAAGGCACTGAACCATAAATGCCCATTTTGTCATGTATTTTATATCCATAGACGTCCAGGTTATAAAGACGGTAAGCATCACCATCACTGAAACACACAAAGATGGACTATCAGTAGTTATAATCACAAATATATTATCAATGAATAGCATAGCTCCAATCTCCCCTGCAAACACTTGAGTCCTATGCATCTTTCAAGGCTCAACTCTTAACACTTCCCTAACCCAAACATGGTTGATATGATTCCCTCCTTTTTTTTTTTTTTTTTTAAATATTTTATTTATTTATTTGACAGACAGAGATCACAAGTAGGCAGAGAGGCAGGCAGAGAGAGAGAGGAGGAAGCAGGCTCCCTGCGGAGCAGAGAGCCCGATGCGGGGCTCGATCCCAGAACCCTGGGATCATGACCTGAGCTGAAGGCAGAGGCTTTAACCCACTGAGCCACCCAGGCGCCCCTGATTCCCTCCTTTGATTCCTTTAGCCTCCCCTCCTGTGACAATTGGCATGCACAGCCTCATATCTTAGATATCTCTTTCGAATATCTCTCACGAGGTGAGGACTGTTTCCTGTGACTTCTCCACAATAGCAAGAACAGAGCAGATATAATTGGCAAATTTTGTGTTTCTCCAATGCCAGCACAAAATGACAGTCTCTTAACATACTTCCACAGTGCTGAGTAGGGAAAGATGGGGAACTGAACTGGGGTGGGGAGGCCAAAGCTTGGCTTGGTGTGTGAGCAACACAGTTTCTGATTCGCTTGTGACCATGCCCACCTGTTGACCAGTTGTGCAAACAGCATCTCAATCCAGCAAACTTAATCAGACTCTTCTTTTTGGTTTGGCTTCCTCTCAGTCTGATACCTCTGGCATTTACTTGTCAATAGTGTTAGTTTGAAATGATCTCCCTGAAGGAATCAAAGGTTACATGAGATGCAACACTTTTCCATTCTCTGGCTCACTGTCCTTTTTTGGTAGGAGACTTTTTCTAGGTCAGTGATTTTCACAGGATATTCTCTCAGGTTCCACAGAGAGGCCTTGAGGAGTGAAAGCAAAACCTGGGGAAGTGGTGTGATGAGGCTATCTCCCCTATTTTAACCACAATTGTTCCATATTTTTATTTCCTCTGTATATTTTAGGTTCAGCATTACAGTTTTTAAAATGTTCAATTTTTTGCTGACAAAAAATAAGATAAAAATTAAGAACCACTGCTCTTAAAGATCTACAAGCAGTATCGAGGAGGAAAAGGCTAGGCACATATTGGCCCAGTCTCAGACAACTCAAATGTTTTCCCTTCAAAGTTTTCCAGTCTAGAAACCAGAGCATCCTCTAAGAATTTTTCACTTTACCTAGTATTTTTAAGTTGGTGTGAGTCTGCATGTTGCGGGATCCCGTAGAGCTGCTCAAATCCATGCAAGGAGAAATCCAAACCAATGGAGGCAGGACCTATAGGGACCAGAATACTGAGTTTTTCTTCTCTGTGGGACAATCAATTAAGGAGATTCATTTACCTGTGACTAGAGATCGAGAGACCTGAACTTGGCCAGATCAGTTAGCAAATCACGTGTGTGCTCTTTCTCAATTAGAAATAATCGCGCCTCGGATAAACCTCATTGGCTACGATACTGCCACTGCGCAAAGCTTGTGTGCCCTTTCTATAAGATGTTACATTCAGGTACTGTGGGAATTCAAACATGCACAAGGCAAAGTTCTGGTGACTTAGTAGTGTTACTTTAGCTATGTGCTGAAGCTCTTCATGTCCTCATTTATAGTAAATCTCCTTTCTATCTGTAAAATACGGCTATGAAGTTTTAGATTTTTTTTCTAATCTAAATTTTCCTAAAGTGTATTGCATGCTTCTTTACATTAGGAAACAAAGGATATTGAGCAATTTTAATCTTCACTAGATAAAAGACTGGGTGTCTTCTTATGATCGTTTATTCTTATTACATACAGGGACAGTAATGTAAAAAGTACCAGAAAGATCTTTTCTGGCTCCTCCCTGTGATTGTAGATAGGTAAATTTTTTTTTTAAACCAGAGACAAAGTCCTTTATTTAACAATTATTTTAGAGATATGGGGAAAAATGCAAGTAAGTAGGAGAAATAAGAGACTTAAATTCACTCTTAGGGAAAAGTAGTGGATGTGAAATGGTCTTTATTTAAAGGAATTTATGGAAAAGGGGTGCTATAGAGAAGGTAAAAGAGATTATGATGTTACAGAAAGGAAAGCCCGATGGCCCCCCTACTTATAAATTTTGGACATGTTGTCAGTCCTAATCATTATCCTAGGCTATAGATCCAGATGCTAGAACAGAAATTCTCAAGGTGTTAGGGAAGATCTGTTATCCTACTGGTAGGAGGGAGGAGGAGAGTATTTTTTCCAACTCGATAAGCCCCAAGTGTTTGAACTGTATTTCCTAAGAGACAAACTCCACCCCCACCCCCACTATCACTAAATCTAGTGAGAAATGTCACAGATGGGCATGTGATAAACATGTGAATGATGGGGAGGCCTGGAGAAGGTTGAGAACCAATGGCTTGCAATATTGGAGCTAATGAGCTCTAGAACTTCATTTCTCATCACTTGACTCTCATAAAAATAGAATGTGAAATTTGTGGCTGTCTGATATACTGAGTAGTACTAGCAGTGTGCTGACCTAGGCCCCTAACATGAGATCATCAACTCCATGAGGCTTATACTTCTCTTACATTCCCCACAAAAGGTACACATGCACTCTTTCTCTGTTGCAGTGCATTACTGAAGAATAAAGGACCCAAATCTGAGATTTCTGTTCCCCTTACAGAAATCACTTGTTTGGGCCAAGGCTCAGGGACTTTAGGTAGCAATATTTAGCCATTTTTGGCAAGATCTGTTTAAATACTACAATTTCAACTTTACCATTAACTTTGATATCCACAAATTTTCCGAATTTCTCCTCCCACAGGCCCAGATCGTCTTGGTCTTCCTGATGGCATAAGAAAAGGAAATTGAGTTTATACACTGCAACAAATGTGATTACCACAATAGCACATTTTTTTGGATTGTTAAAAAACTAGACTGAGAAAATGAGTATCTTTTAAAAGACCTGTCCGTGATGACAGTATATTTGACAAATTTGATCTATGTTCTATATAAATCCCAGCAATCATCCTCCTTATGAACTGCAGCTGACATGAATATGACTTTTTATTGTGGTAGACTAGACATAAAATTTACAATTTTAACTATTTATTTTCCACTTTAACCAGTTTATTTATTTTTTAAGTAATCTCACACCCAACATGGATGGGGCTTGAACTCATGTCCCTGAGATGAGGAGTCACATGCTCTACCAACTGAGCCAGCCAGGGCCCCCCCACCATTTTTTTTCATTTTTTACCATGTTAAAGTGACATTAAGTACATTCACATTGTTGTGCAACTATCATCACCATCCATCTCCGGAACTTTTATATCCCAAACTGAATCTCTATACCCATTAGTGAAAAACTCCCCATACCTTCCACCCCCAACTTGTGACAACAACCATTCTACTTCCTGTCCATATGAATCTGACTATTGCATATATTGCATTTAACTAGAATCATGTAGTATCTGTCCTTTTCTATTTTTGCTTATTTCACCTAGTATCATGTCTTCAAGATTCATCCATTTTGCAGCATGTGTCAGAGTTTCTTTCCTTTTTAAGGTTGAATAATAGTCCATTGTATGTATATACCATATTTTGTGTGTGCATACATCTGTCAGTGACCCTTGGGTTGCTGGACGGCTTTCACCTTTTGGCTACTGTGAATGATGCTGCTAAGAATACAAGCATACAAATGTTTGAGTACCTGCTTTCCCTTTTGGATATATATCCATAAGTGAAATTGCTGGACTATATTGTAATTTTATGCTGAATTTTCTGAGTAACTGCCTCACCATTTGACATGAGTATCTTTTTTTTTTTTTTTTTTTTTTTTATTTGACAGACAGATCTCAAGTAGGCAGAGAGGCAGGCAGAGAAAGAGGAGGAAGCAGGCTCCCTGCTGAGCAGAGAGCCCAATGCAGGGCTCGATCTCAGGGCCCTGAAATCATGACCTGAGCCGAAGGCAGAGGCTTAACCCACTGAGCCACCCAGGTGCCCCTGACATGAATATCTTTACACAGTTCAAAATGATGTGAAAGCACTTGAAAAACACAGTCTTTACAGAAGTCAGATTTTTAAAATTCTTTTTTTTCCTTGTAAACGTGTGAGGCAAAAAGTTAGAATCAAATAACTTGAGCCCAAAAGCAAATGTTTTGGATGAGATGAGTACTTCCCCGCCCTCCTTCAATTAGCCAAACCAAATGAGAAGTCAAGACTGCTCAGGTTCACAATCTTTTGATACAGAGCTAATGAATTTTCTCGGCTTTACAAGTTTCCTTTCTTGGCATTTTCCATTCTTCCTCTCTGGTAGAATGAAAAAGTTTGCTAGAAATTGTGTGTGTGTGTGTGTGTGTGTGTGTGTGTGTGTAATGTATGTTTCTTTAAAAAAAAAAAAAGAGAGAGCCCTTGCACATTTCTAGGTGGTTTCTTCATAATTACAAGCTTCTATAAAGTGAGCCTCTCTGTGTGTGTGTGTTTAAATCACATCTGAATTCTTAATGTAGGGATTATTATCCTTGGGTCTGTGGATGGGCTTTAGAGTTTGGGAACTCCTTCAAACAGTATGAAAATTTTGTTCTACAGAGATGGTTCATAGCTTTCATCAGATTCTTGCAAGGACATCAATGACACAAAATTACTAAGCTATCTAATTAGAGGTCTCCCCAAAGCTGATTGGACATGTTATAAAACTGTGTAAGGCTATGTCTTAGTTGTCCTTCTCTATTTGAAAATGGGAAAAATATTCTCTCTCATATTCATTAGCACGGGTCAGTTTTCAAGAGGAAGAAGCATGTCCTTACTGCACTGGAAATATTTTTTTTACCATTCCTGGTAAAGGGGTCAGGGGTCCTTTGAGGATGCATGTGGCTTTGGATGAAGAGATTATTTCTGGAATGCCCATTTCCCATAATTTAGCTAAAATAATTTTTTAAAAACAGACACCAGACCACATATCTCTGCTGCTTACAACCTTTCCATAGTTTTCTTTTGCCCTTAATCCAAAAAGTCCAAAAAGGTCAACAAGACATCGAAGAATGCCAGCTCCATGGTAATGGTGGACTCTGATTTACTTAACAATATATCATCAATTCCTCGAACAGTAACTGGCATATAGGAAATACTCAATGAACATTTGTTGAATGCAAGAATTATTACAAGACTTGCCACAGAACTGCCCTGCCTATCTGTCTGGCCTTGTTACACAACACCTTTACTTTGCTCTTCTTTCTCCCACTAAAAAGTATATATATTTTTAAAATTTCTTCAGATGTGCTCCTTCCTACCTCAAGGTCTTTGAATATGAAATTCCTTCTACCTGGAATATTCATTTCCCATCTTTTGACTAGCTAATGTAACTTCATGCATCAGTTTCAGTTGGAAAACCCATTTCCTTCAGGAGGTCTATCTTGAACCTCGTCTTGGTCAAGCTCCTTGTTATATTCTCCTACAGCATTCTTCTGTAACACTCCCCCTGCTTGTACTTGGTCAGTGTCTATCTTTCCCATTAGATGCTAAGATTCATAAGGACAGGTTGGGATTTGTTTTATTCACTGCTGATCCTTCTTGCCGAGTGTAATTTTTTGAGCTGGCACAAAAGCAGGCACTCAGGAATTACCCATTTTATGAACGAATAAATACATGAATAAACAAAGGAACGAAAGAATGAGATGACAAGGTGAGCAAAAGAGATAGGTGGTCCCATATTTATGCAGTAGAGTGTTTATCAAGTACCAACTCTGAGAGGAAGGGAAGAACAGAACCGTTGTATTCCACATCATGATAATGATGGTGAAAGAGATTTTAAAAAAGATAAATCGCTCAATCTAGATTACCTGAGAAGTGTCAGCTGATGTGTCCTCCTTATTTTCTTTGGTAGCTCTGTTTTAATAAAAATAAAATTGTTTCACTCATGGGAAGATTGACAGAATTTTGTTGAACAATGATTTCAATTTTTAAATTTTGAGGACCCATTAATTATATCTTTTAACTTGTTAAAAACAATGTCATTACAAAAATAAGTTTATGAAATCGAACATTTACGTTGAACATCAATCCAACAGCTTGATTTATTAAAATGTATTTATATTTGAATAAATAGAAATGTATTATATTTACATATAATACATTTTTATACATTAAACGGTGTTCCTATTTTTTCTGTGAATTGTCTACCCATCTGCATTATATGTTAATTTTTTTAGTGTAAAATAAAGTATGAATATGGAAGGGTATATAATGTAAGTTCAGAATTAAAGAATAATATGAAAGTGAACAACTGTGAACCCACAAAAGCAGCAGAGATGACTCACTCCTTTGGAGTTTCTGTGTGCCCTTCCTCAAATGTATTATCCACCTTCTTCCTCTGCACTTCGGAGGTAACCACTTTACTAAATTTTGTGTGAAACCATTCCCTTGCTGTTTTTTATAGCAGTCCCACAAGTGTATGAGTCCTCAAACATAGATTTGTACTTGCCTTTTAAAAACTTTCAGAGAGATGTACTGTAATGTACTTTTTTCACTTTTTGAGGAAATCTTGTTTTAATCTGCAATTTTTGGATGATGTTGAACATCTTTTCATGTGTTTACTTGCCATCTGTATATCTTTTTTTTGGTCTGTTCAGCTCTTTTGCACGCTTTAAAGTTCAGTGTTCATTTTCTTATGTTGAATTTTAAGAGTTCTTTGTATGTTTTGGGTAGCAGTCCTTCATCTGATGCATCTTTTGCAAATATTTCTTACAAGTCTGTTGCTTGTCTTCTCATTTTCTGGACATTGTCTTTCACAAAGCATTAGTTTTTAATTTTCATGAAGCCCAATTTATCAGTTATTTCTTTCATGGATTGTGCCTTTGATGGTGTAATAAAAAATCATTACCATACCCAAGTCATCTCGATTTTCTCCTATGTTATCTTCTAGGAGTTTTATAGTTTTGTATTTTACATTTAGATCTCTGATCCATTTTGAGTTTATTTTTATGAGGTGTAAAGACAGTGCCTAGATTAATTTTTGAAATATATTCTTTATTCAAGTATAATTAGTAGGTAGTGACATATTTGTTTCAGGTGTATAGTATGTTTTAACACTTCTATACATTACTCAGTGTTCATCATGGTAAGTGTACTCCTAATCGCTTTCACATATTTCACCCATTGCCATTCCCACCTCTCCTCTGGCAACCACTAGCTTACTATATTTAAGAGTCTGGGGGTGTTTTTATTTTTGTTTCTTTTAATTTGTTCATTTGTTTTGTTTCCTATATTCCACATATGAGTGAAATTATTAGGTATTGTCTTTCTCTGACTGACTTATTTCACTTAGCATTATACCTTCCAGTTCCATCCATGTTGCTGCAAATGGCAAGATCTTGTTCTTTTTTATGGATGAGTAATATCCCACTGTGTGTGTGTACATACACCACATATACATAATATACATATATACCTGTATATACCACATCTTCTTTATCCCTTCATCTATGGATGGATACTTGAGTTGCTTCCATATCTTGGCTATTGTAAATAATGCTGCAGTAAACATAGGGGTGCACATATCTTTTTTTTTTTTTTTAATAGTGTTTTGTTTTCTTGGGTAAATACCAGTAGCCAACACCATTTATTGAAGAGACCGTCTTTTCCCCATTGTATGTTCCTGCTCCTTTGTTGAAGATTAATTACCCATATATGCATGGGTTTATTTCTGGATTCTATTCTGTTCCATTGATCTGTGTTTTTGTTTTTGTGCCAATACCATACTGTTTTGATTACTATAGCTTTGTAGTATACTTTGAAATCAAGGGACATGTACCTCTAGCTTTGTTCTTTCAAAGGTTGCTTTGGCTATTTGGAGTCTTTTGTGGTTCTATACAAATTTTAAGGTTATTTGTTCTATTTCTGAGAAAAATTTCATTGGTATCTTGATAGACATTGCATTCAATCTATAGACTGCTTTGGGTAGTATGGATATTTTAACAATATTAATTCTTCTAATCCATGAGTACAGTGTTATCTTTCCATTTATTTGTGCTGTCTTCAGTTCCTTTCATTATTGTCTTATAGATTGTTAGAGTTCAGGTCTTTCATCTCCTTGTTACCTTTATGTAGGTATTTTAATCTTGATGCAATTATAAATGGGATTGTTTTCTTAATTACACTTTCTGATAGTTCATTGTTAGCATATAAAAATGCAACAAATTTCTGTTATTAATTTTGCATCCTGCAACTATAGTGAATTCATTTATTAATTCTAGTATTTTTTTTAAAGATTTTATTTATTTATTTGTCAGAGAGAGCAAGCGAGCGCACAGGCAGAGTGGCAGAGGGAGAAGCAGGCTCCCTGCTGAGCAAGGAGCCCGATGTGGGACTCCATCCCAGGACGCTGGGATCATGACCTGAGCCGAAGGCAGCCGCTTAACCAACTGAACCACCCAGGCGTCCCGGTTCTAGTAGTATTTTAATGGAGTCTAGCATTTTCTATATATAGTATCATGTAGTCTGCAAATAGTGACAGTTTTACTTCTTTTCCTATTTGGATGCCTTTTCTTTCTTCTTTCTTCCTTTCCTTTCCTTCCCTATTTGGATGCCCTTCCTCCCTCCCTCCCTCCCTTCCTTCCTTTCCTTCCCCACCCACCCTCCCTCCCTCTTTCCTTTTCTTTCTCCTTCTTTTCTTTTCTCTTTCTCCTTCCTTCCTTCCTTCCTTGTCTTATTGCTGTGGCTAAGCCTTCCAGTACTATTAAATAAAAGTGCCAAGAGTGGGCATCCTTGTCTTGTTCCTGTTCTAAGAGAAAAAGCTTTCGGCTTTTCACTCTTGGTATGATGTTAGCTATGGGTTGCCATATATGGCATTTATTGTGTTGTGGTACGTTCCTTTTATACCAATGTTTTTGCAAGTTTTTATAATGAATAGATGTTGAATTTTATCAAATTCCTTTTCTGCATCTATTGAGATGCACTTGATCATGATGTATGATTCTTTTAAAGTATTGTTGAATTTGGTTTGCTATATTTTGTATAGGATTTCTTTTTATTAACATCCATCGTGAATATTGGCCTGTAATTTATTTTTCAATGATAAGTCATGTTGGCCTTATAGAATGAGTTTGGAAGCATTCATTCCTCTTCAATTTTTATAATACTTTTAGAAGAACAGGTATTAATCTTTCTTTAAATGTTATATAGAATTCGCTTATGAAGTCATCTAGTCTTGGAGTTATGTTTGCTGGGAGTTTTTGGATTACTGATTCAATTTCATTACTAGTAATTAGGTCACATTTTCTATTTCTTCTTGATGTAGCCTTGGAAGACTATGTATTTTAGGATTTATCCATTTCTCCTAGGTTCTCCTATTTGCTGGCATGTAATTATTTATCATGGTCTCTTATGATCCTTTGTATTTCCATGGTATTGATCATAACTTCTCCTCTTTCACTTGATTTTATTTGGGCCTTCTCTTCTCCTTGATGAGTCTGGATAAAAGTTTATCAATTGGGGTGCCTGGGTGGCTCAGTGGGTTAAAGCCGCTGCCTTCGGCTCAGGTCATGATCCCAGGGTCCTGGGATCGAGCCCCGCATCGGGCTCTCTGCTCAGCAGGGAGCCTGCTTCCCTTCCTCTCTCTCTCTGCCTGCCTCTCTGCCTACTTGTGATCTCTGTCAAATAAATAAAATCTTAAAAAAAAAAAAAGTTTATCAATTTTATCTTTTCAAATAACCAGCTCCTCATTTCATTGATCTTTTCTATTGTTTTTAAGTCTATTTCATTTATTTCCACTCTGATCTTTATTATTTCCTTCCTTCTGTGAATTTAGGGCTTTGTTTTGCTTTTTGTAGTTCCTGTAGGTGTAAGGTTACAATGTCCTTTTGAGAGTTTTGTTTCTTGAGGTAGCCTGTTTTGCAATAAACTTCCCTGTTCAAACTACTTTTGTTGCAACCCACAGATTTTGGACTATTGTGTTTCCACTTCCATTTGTTTCTAGGTATTTTTTTTTTTTTTTACTTCCTCTTTATTTGTTGACATATTGTTTAGTAGTATGCTTTTTAGCCTCCATATGTTTGTGGGGGTTTCCCCCCGCCCAGTGTTCTTCCTATACTTGATTTCTAGTTTTTTAACATTGCAGTTGAGAAGTATGCTTGATCATGATTTCCACCTTCTTTTTTTTTTCTTTTTCTTTTAAAGATTTTATTTATTTATTTGACAGACAGAGATCACAAGTAGGCAGAGAGGCAGGCAGAGAGAGAGAGAGGAGGAAGCAGGCTCTCTGCCGAGCAGAGAGCCCGATGCGGGGCTCGATCCCAGGACCCTGAGACCATGACCTGAGCCGAAAGCAGAGGCTTTAACCCACTGAGCCACCCAGGCGCCCTGATTTCCACCTTCTTAAATTTATTGAGACTTGTTTTGTGGCTTAATGTGTGACCTAATCTGGAGAATGTTCCATGTGCACTTGAAAAGAATGTATATACATGCATATATGTGTGTATAAAGTTCATCTGGTCTAATGTGTCATTTCTTGTTGGATCTTTCCCTTTATCATTAATATGTGATGCTCTTGTTTCTTGTTACAGTCTTTGTTTTAAAGTCTGTTTGGTCACTTTAGCTAAAGCATATTCTAAATGCACTACATTTTTACTCTTCCCATACCATGTTTTATGTTTTTGATGTCATATTTTCTATCTTATTGTTTTGTGTATCCCTTGACTAATTATTGTAGGTCTGATGCCTTTAAAAGAAAATTATTTACTTGAGAGAGAAAGAGAAAGAGAGAAAGTGAGAGAGAGAAAGAGAGAGAGCACAAGAGGGGGGAGGATCAGAGCAGGGAGCCCTGATGTGGGACTTGATCCTGGGACTCCAGGATCATGACCCGAGCTGAAAGCAGTCACCCAACCAACTGAGCCACCCAGGTGCTCCTGGTCTAGATGGTTTTATTACTTTTGTCTTTTTTTTTTTTTTTAAAGACTTTATTTATTTGACACAGAGAGAGAGTAGGGGTAGAGGCAGGCAGAGATGCAGAAGCAGGCTCCACGCTGAGCAGAGAGCCAGATGCGGGGCTTAATCCCAGGACGCTGAGACCACAACCTGAGCTGAAGGCAGAGGCCCAACCCAGTGAGCCACACAAGTGCCCCATTACTTTTGTCTTTTAACCTTATATAAGCTAAGCAGGTGGTTGAACTACTACCTTTATTAGACACATATCTTTACCAGTGAGATTTTTTTCTTTTATAATTTTCTTATTTCTAGTTATGGACTTTTCTATTTAAGGAAGTCCCTTTAACATTTCTTGGAAGGCCGGTTTCATGCTGATGAACTCCTTTTGCTTTTGCTTATTTGGGAAACCCCTTATTTCTCCTTTAATTCTGGGGAATAACCTTGCCAGGTAAAGTATCCTTAGTTATACGTCTTTCTCCTATCAGTACTTTGAATACATAGCGTGACTCCCTTCTGGCCTATAAGTTTAGGGGTTTCCTTTGTATGTAACTAGTTTTTCCCTTGCTGCTTTTAAGATTCCCCCATCTTTAACTACTGATACTTCCACTATAATGTGTCTTGGGCTGGGTCTTTCTCTGTGCTTTCTGGACTTGGATGTCTATTTCTTTTACCAAATTAGAGAAATTTTCTGCTATTTCCCTTTTTAAAGAAAAATTTTATTTATTTATTAAGAGAGAGAGAGACAGAAAGAGAGAACAAGTGGGGGGAAGGGCAGAGGGAGAGGAAGAAGCAGACTCCCTGCTAAGCAGAGCCCAACACAGGGCTTGACCCCAGCACCCTGAGATCATGACCCAAGCCAAAGTCAGATGTTTTAACCATCCAGGTGCCCCCATTATTTCTTTAAATAGGGTTCCTGTCCCTTTTTTTCCCCTCTCTTCTCCTGGGACCCCATAAAAGATGAATGTTTGTATGTCTGATGTTCTAGTGGTCTCTTAAACTATCCTCATTTAAATTTTTTTTTCTTTTTGCTGCTCTGATTGGGTGATTTACAATACCCTGTCTTCAGACTGCTGATCTGTTCTTCTGCATCATCTAATCTGTTGATTCCCTCTAGTGTATATTTCACTTCAGTTACTGTATCCTTCAGCTGATGGGTTCTTTTAGTATTTTCTACCTCCTTGTTGAAGTTTTCGCTGTGTTCTTAATCCTTCTTCTGAGTTTGGTGAGCATCTTTCTGACCATCAGTTGCTTATCTCTGTTTTTTTAGTTCTTTTTCTGAAGTTTTGACTTGTTTTTTTCATTTGGAACATATTCTTCTGTCTTCTCATTTTGCCGAAGTCTCTGTTTCTATGTATTAGGTAGATGAGTTACATCTCCTGATCTTGAAGGAATAGCTTTATGCAGAAGGTATCCTGCAGGCCCAATAGTGTAAACCCTCTAGCCACCCCAGTCAGGTGCCCCAAAAGTGTTCCCTATGTGGGCTGCATGTACCCTCCTGTAGTGACTGGGTTGCAGTTGTGCAGACTCACAGATGTGTAGGGCTATCCTCCAGCATGACCATCTGTGAGGTCTGACTTTGACTGCTACGGTCATGCTGGTTAGTGGGGCTAGCCCCTGAGAGACCTGTTTCTGACTGTTGTGGATATGCTGGTGTGTGGGGTTGATCCCTGGCATGGCTGGCTGTGAGGCTGGGTTACGACAGCTATGGATACACTGGTGGGTGGGGCATGTCTCCTGCGTGGCTTGCTAAGAGGTCCAGTTGTGACTGCGATAGGTGTTCTAGTTTGTAGGGCTGGCCCCCCTGGGTGGAAGTGCTTAGGAGGGGTTCTGGTCCTAGCTGAGGCTCCCTGCTGCAAGTGCTGGGGTTGAAGTCTGCTTAGGAGGAATTCTGATGCTAGCCAAAGGCACCCACAGGGAATACCAGGGTGCAGAGACACTTGGGAGAGGGTACAGGCTGGGAGGTGGCCTGGGTGGAGCAAATCTGCAGGGGAACACTGGACAGGGTGAGTGGCGCTCTAGCATAGTAGATACAGAGTGCCAGAAATGACACCCACCAACCCTGGGCAAGGTAGAATGGTACCCATAGTGCATCTGTCCCTGGAGGACAGTCCAACAGATTCCTGCCATTCTGGCATATGCCCTAAAATTAGTCAATGGACCTCCTTCACATGTAACCCAGGTGTTTTTCAGGTGGTTGCCTCTGTACTGGAACTCAAAGCCAAGTGTGATTGTGCACATGCCATTTGAGAGCACAGTCAGTTTTCTACCCTCTGACTCTCCGGGACATAAGAACTGTTGGTTTTCAAAGCCAGACATTATGGGCTCTCGTCTTCCTGGTGTAGGTTCCCTGGGATATGAGCCTGATGTGGGGCTCAGACCCCTTGTCCCTCAGGGCAGGCCTCTTCAGTTGTGATAGCCTTCTCACTTGTGGGTTGCTGCACTGGGGGTGTGGGACCTGACTAAATCATGTCTCTGTTCTTCTGACCCATCTGGATGTGGTCTTTTCTTTTTATCTTATTGTGTATGATCTGTTCTGCTAGTCTTTAGTTCCTTCTCAGAGATTGTTTTCTTTTTTTTTTTTTTTAAGTAGGTTCCATGCCTAGCATGGAACCCAGTGTGGGCCTTGAACTCATGACCCTGAGAACAAGACCTGAGGATATGTTAAGAATATCAAGTTGCAAAAATCTGGGAATCATTCTTGTCATCAAGCCTGTTTTTACTTGCACAGGTGAAAAGATGAAATATCTGAGAACACTATCTCAGCAAATAAAGCGACCAATTTTCGACGGCAATATATCAACTATTTAGGCAATTAGTAATCACAATCAGGTTTTCTGAAGTTCTCTGTACGTCAAGTAATGTGCAAAAATACCTTTGCTCAAGAGGAATCTGCAGGTGCTCAAAGTACAATTGGCCCAGGGAGTTTATGCTCATCACTACTTCTTCTTCAGACACCAAATCTATCTTGAATGGGTTTGCTGTGATATGACACTTCAGATCTCCTTTTCTGTCTGTCAATACCAGACTATCTGTATCCCCTGCACATGAAATAAGCCTAGAAAATAAAACAAGAGAAAAACAGGTTTACATGGTTCAGTGTGATTCTCAATTTCAATTAATATGTAAATGGAGCACCTGGGTGGCTCAGTCAGTTAAGCTCCTGGCTCTTGATTTCAGCTTAGGTCATGATCTCGGGATTGTGAGATCCAGTGCTGTGTTGGACTCTGTGCTCGGTGAGAAGTCTACTTGAGATTTTCTCTCCCTCTCCCTCTGCCCCTCCCCACCGACCCCAACCCCACACCGCATGAACTCTCCCTCTAAAATTAAAAAAAAAAAAATTTGTAAATCAATATTCATGTGACATAGCATAGATAAGACAGTGGAAAGCAGCGACTGAGAACAAGGGTTTTGGTGTCAAAAAGCCTGGACTGAACATAGCTCTATCATGCACTAGGTCCATACTTTGGACAAATTAATCAGTCTACCCAGTTCTCAGTTTCTTCATCTGTAAAGTAGAAATAATAAAAGCAAGAACAAATAGAGCTTTTGGGGAGAATTAAATGAGATCATGCATGCAAAACACCTGGCAGTGGCTGGCACATAATAAACACTCAATAAATGTTAGCTATTATCATCATTACCTTGGTCTGGACAGTCTAGTAACAATTCAGTGCACTAAACACTTTGCTTTTTTCTCTCATCCCAACCATACACTCAGAAATTAAGGAGATAACCTAGACTGGATTTTGACCCACTGAATCCAGTGAGATGGAATCTCTCCTGACTCCCATCAGTCCCCAGTTTGATAGGTAGACTGTTAGGATATTCTGGATCCCCACGAATTATGTAAGCTCAGAGGTAGCACTTAAAACCCCTCAGAGGTCTAGATATTTCTTTCTCTGATGCATTGTCATTTTGGAAAATGGTCACATGCCTCTTTAGGGAAGGTGAAGAGGGATATTTTATGTTCTTATTATATCCTTATCAAGTCCTCCTCCGTGGGTTCTAAACCCCACCCCTCAAGCAAGATGCCTGGGCTCTGGAAACTGTCTGGAGTTGGGTGAGAGGTTGTATCTCACTGTTCATCAAACTGAATTCTTTTGGTTGTTCCACTTTAGTGCATCTATTTCAGTCCAATGCATCCTTTGATTGGGTATTTTGGGTACCATCCATATACTGCTGCACCTTATGGAAACATATTCCCTTGTCTCTACCTACTAAATGCTGCTACTTTCATTCTGCCACCTGGAGTCTCATGGTCTCCAGTGAAATCAGGGAGCCCCCCCCTCCTTTTTTAAGATTTTATTTATTTGATGGGGCACCTGGGTGGCTCAGTTGTTAAGCATCTGCCTTAGGTTCAGGTTGTGATCCCAGGGTCCTGGGATTGAGCCCCGCATCGAGCTCCCTGCTTGGCAGGAAGACTACTTCTCTCTCCCACTCTCCCTGCTTGTGTTCCCTCTCTCACAGTGCCTCTGTTAAATAAATAAATAAATAAATAAATAAATAAATAAATAAATCTTGAAAAAAATCATTTATTAGAGAGAGCAAGCAGGGGGAGGGGAAGTGGGAGAGGGAGGAGGAGAGGGAGAAGCCAACTCGCTGAGCAGGAAGCCTCCCATGACACCGTGCTCTATCCCAGGACCCTGAGAGCATGACCTGCACTGAAGGTAGACACTTAAGCACCCAGGCACCCCTCAGGGAGCCCATTTTGATGGCATCATTTCCCACCATTATGTCTCGCTCACAAAAGATATTCACTCACTACAGTGCTTTCCAAATGTTCCCTTACCAATTTATTTCTCAGTGAAGGGAGTATCTTTTGTATCCTCTTAGAGAACAAAATTAGGAGCTAAACGAGCTGTTGAGTATGATATATCCACTTCAACATCTTTACCTCCCTAAGTCTATGGATCATTTCTTCTACTCTGTGCCAAGGAATTTCTGGTATCTCAGCTTCATTCAGCAGAGTCCATAGCTGAACACAGATTATAATTAACCAGCCAAGCAAATAATTAGATCCACTCCCAGCTGTCCAAGCTAGCATATCAAATCTAGATTCTCTGGTACATGTACCCATGTCAGTAAATTTAATGCGGTCCTAAAATTATGTTCCTTCCTTCGGTCTAGGAGCCCCTCAGAAATTATTTCCATCCATATACCAGGTTTTTGCCGAGAGAAAAATCTTGTAATTCCTTAGGGATAGGGTTTGACTGTAATTAGCTCTTTAGGCATGCTGGACCCAATAGCGGTTTTAAAGGCAGTGAAGGGTGGTGCGAGGCACAAGGAGCACCAGAATCCTCCTGCACGATATATCTTAGGTGAGGTCAACACAGGGTGTCCAAGTAAGGTTGGATCAGCTTTGTTAGAGGAAAAGGAGTTGCTTCTGCTGGAATAGGAGGCTTGATGGAATTCTGAGGTCTGAGTACTCGTTATTCAAATCTTCCCAAATGCTGCTATATAATTTTCCCTTTTCCCAATTAGTGCTCTAAATTCACAGAACTGATGAGGCTGTGAATTAAACTCATGGTCTAACTCAGCAAACCACAAACTCTGTATCTGGTTTTCAGCTATAAGGACTCTGTAGCCACAAGAGATACGAGAGACTTTTAGGACTGTCATAAAAACTTACTTGGTTTCTGACAAATACCTAAGCTAAGAATTTAAAACCCGAGACTCTACTTTTCTTTAAGTTCTTCAGTTAAATTAATAAGAGGCCACTTCAGAGTTTTGAGTTCTTTATGACAATTGCGTTATGCTATGTCCCTTTTGCTTCGTCTGCAAGGGCCATACTCTCAATATGTACTTTATTTCAGTTGACCATGGGTAGTAATTTAAGAAACTCTGCCATGGAACACTGTGGTTTACTGCCAGTTGTATTAATTTGCTAGGTTTGCCACAACAAATGCCACACTGAGTAGGTAGTTTAAACTACAGAAGTTAATTCTCTCAAAATTCTAGAGGCTGGAAGTCCAAGGTCAAAGTGTCAGTGTTTGGTTTCTTCTGAGACCTTTCTCCTTGGCTTTCATCTTCTTGCTGTGTCCTCCCACAGTCATCCCTCTGTCTGTGTTACTTGTGTCCTAATCTCCTCTTCATGTGGGGCACAAGTCATATTGTATTAGAGCCCATCTTAATGACCCAATTTTAACTTAGTTACCTCTTCAAAGGCCATACCTTTAAATACAGTTACATTCAGAGGCATGGGAGGTTAGGGTTTCAACAAATGAGTTTGCCGGGGGGGGGGGGCATGCACACGATTCAGTCCATAACACTAATATCTCATCCTAATGATAACGATGTCCTCGCTATCTCCCAATCCAGCCAAATCAACTAACCAATCTCATATTCCCATCCTGGAGGTTTGTGGCCTATACTCACTTCTGATACTAAAGACTATATCAACCCAGAGTCAATGGTAGATTAAAGAAAACACTCTATTAAAATAAGTGACTTAATATGGGGAAATTAGGAGCTTACAACATCATGGGAAGTGTTGTGGTAATAGTAATGACCCATAGAACAATACTGCATAACTGTATGGTCAGTGGAACTTCTATTGCAGCTAGAATCAGGAAGTTGAATAATCAGAAGTCACTATGGCAACTGCTGGGCTCCAGGATCATGCCACGTTAGCTCTGGAGATCAGGAAACTACTGCTCTCACTAGTATACCTCTAGAGAGACATTCTATGGTGGCCAAATCCACAATAGCAAAATGGGAAGCTCAGTTCTGAAATCAAGATCTCTCTAAGTACAAATCATTGGTAGATCCTGAAATATACCAGAAACTAGCTGCACGGGAATAGAAGAGATGGAGGAATATGGTTTTTAGCTTTCTAGTTACTGCAGTAGTAAAAGGCCCTCTAGAAAGAGGTTGGAACAGAAGCAGAATATGCCATATTTACTAAACAAAGCTAGTTATCACCCTGACCCCAAAACATGGCAATGATAACACAGAAAAAGAGAAGGAGAGATGAATTTGTAAAAATGTTAAAGGATCTACCAGGAAAGCAAATCCTCCAGGATAGTAAAAATAATATAGCGTGACCAATAATATACACACACCCCCACAACCACCCACCTACACACACGCATAAAAACAAGTGCACACACAAACTGCGAAGTCTTAAGAAGAGTCTCTCTTTAATTCCTGTTTCCCAAGTTCTTGGCATATAGTAGCAGCTCAATGAATAGACAGACCTATTCTGAATTTATGATGATTCTACTATAATTGAAATAATTTATCCCTATAATTTACTGACTTTATTAAATTTTTATGGAAAAAATAATCTACATAAAACTATGATAATAATATAGTGAAAATTAAAGCATCTGGCATAATCTTCTATTCCCTTGGTGAAATAATATATAAAAGAAATAACAGGAATCAACAGGCAGAACCAAGTTGAAATATCACTGGAAGGTGTGCTGAGAACTGAACAAGATGCTGCAGTGACATGGAAAATACTTTTTAATGCACAAAGATTTTTTTTTTTCACTTAGACACTGATTATTAATTTATCTCTGACTCTCAGTCAAATTACATGTTAGACTTCTGAGACTACCATTAATTAAAAGTGAGTCAGCGTAATTGTATAAATTACAGTAAGCAAGTTTGGCCAGTGCATTAGATCTCCGGAGCCCTGCCGCTAAATTGAGGAAATTAAATAGCTCTGCTTCTACTTGTTCCCAAAGTCAGGTTAATGAATCCTTTTCTTTGTGAAAAGGACGGCAGGCATCAAAAGTTCTCCCTCTCCCCCTTTATAAGGGCCGATCAATCACAGCACAAGAAGAGAAAACAGAATGGATAATATACAAAATGGATAAATTTATCGCCAAATAACTGAACACAAACTTGGCAAATGATGGTAGCTTTGAATAGAGAAAACAGGAGGCACATACAAAATCTGCTACTCAGTGTATGATAAAAGCCCATATTGAGGGTGTATCCAAGTTCTCTTGTTCCTTGGCTTACCTTACAGTGCTGGGCTTGCTTGTGAGTACATCGGGAACCTCATACCTGGGTTTCAGGGGCGTTTCCTCATTGATCTTAAGCCTGAAAATATTTCCCTCTATACCATAAATTTCAGCCAGAAGGGGAACCTGGGAACAGACACAAGATTAATTTCAATAGGTTATTAGCCCAATGATGGTTGGTTGGTTCTACAGACAAACTGCAATAATTAGAAAATATGTTTGGGGCACCTGGGTGGCTTAGTTGGTTAAGCATCTGCCTTCAGCTCAGGTCATGATCCTAGGGGCCTCACTGACAGTCAGCTTTTCCCTTTGCACCTCCCCCTGCTCGTGCTCCCTCCCCCTCTCTCTTTCTCAAATAAGTAAAATCTTTAAAAAAAAAAAAAAAAGAAGCTATGTTTGAATTATTATAGGCCAAATAAACTGGAGAACAAAGGGAATCATGAAGGAAAAAGCTCCCCAAACTTTGTATGTACTTGTTTGGCTGTACCTGGTGTAGAGCAAGAAATACCTTTTATGTGTGCCATGGCTAGGCAAACATGTAATTGTCCATACCAGGACCTTCAAAGATGAAAGAGGTCTCTATTAATAATTATACAGAATGATGGACATAAACTGAAACAGC
The DNA here is from genome assembly GCF_002288905.1 of Enhydra lutris kenyoni. Lineage (NCBI taxonomy): Eukaryota > Metazoa > Chordata > Mammalia > Carnivora > Mustelidae > Enhydra > Enhydra lutris. Next base: position 10,984,576 of record NW_019154088.1, on the reverse strand, counting down.
TTTTGGAAAACTGGGACCTCTGGCCCTGTATCTATGACAAACTGCAGGATAGATGATTAAGCCTTGCTGTACTAAAATCAAGGGATTTCCTATATACCTGGGAATAAGGTCTGGGGAACTTTCTCAAGAGGTTGGAATATTCTCAGCTTTCTTAAGAGGCTGGGGAAGTCTGGTAAAATTCAACTTTCTCAAGAGGTTGAGATACTCTCAACTTTCTTAAGAGGCTGGGGAATTTAGGTAAAATTCTGCCTACAGTGGGACATGGAAGCAACAATGAATTATAGAGAATACAGGAATTAAGAAATAAAACACAAAACATCAAACCTCAAGTGAATAGAAGTGGCTAGTTTTAGGTTACAAAATGAGGCATCTAGATCAGAGATATATGTATTTTTTAATATGCAGTCATCTTTATTTATGTATACACTAGAATCAGACATGGATTTTTTAAGAAAAAAAGTCTAGGGGCACCTGAGTGGCTCAGTGGGTTAAGCCTCTGCCTTCGGCTCAAGTCATGATCTCAGGGTCCTGGGATCGAGCCCCGCATCAGGCTCTCTGCTCAGCAGGGAGCCTGCTTCCCACCCCCTCTGCCTGCCTCTCTGCCTACTTGTGATCTCTGTCTGTCAAATAAATAAACTCTTAAAAAAAAAAAAAAGAAAATCTAGGATCTCATGGACTTTTGTTTTCCATTCATTTATGTAGTTAGAAAATCCAGTTTACTTGAGAATAATGGAAAAGGCCAAGTCATATCTCAATTTCATATGACAAGTTTTCTCCTCATAGATATTCTGCGGGCATTTAATGAATCTGCCCATTTTTCAGTGCCTTCTGCAATTCCTTAGAGATTTCAATGGGCACCTGACCTATGGAACATTCTATTACTCTACTGACATTTAAGGTAATGGTTAATAGGGCTATGCCTGAGAATTTGCTTTTCTAACCTATGGTTCCCCTTTGATTTATTCTAATGGGCAGTTTTAAAAACGGGTCAGATGTGACCAAGCTTCCAAACCTCCATGCTTATCTTACAAAAATGCTGTTTACTTTATAATTAACTTTACCAACTTTCCCTGCCAAAAAAGGACTCAAAAGTATAAAGTATCACCTGCCAGTGTTAGATGAGGCTCCTCTTCTTTCCCCAAATCAAATTATTTGGGATTCTGCGAGCAAGCAACTCCCAACACAGAGCTACAGTCTTTCTCAAAAAAGCTAGATCAGATAAATATTTTGACAGTTGTCAACCACTCTGCCATATAGCAGTGATTAATAGCAAATCCTTCATTAAATCCTTCATATGATACCAAATTCTGGTTACACTTGGGTACATGTATTGTTACTGTAACATCTGTTCAATGAAAGGCTAACATGGGCATGCTGTGTGACCCTAGTCCAAAACAGGTACACTGTGGTGCAAGTAAGATAGGAAGCAAGGAGACTATCACACTAAAAAAAAAAAAAAAAAAAAAAAAAAAAAATTTCTCTGGAACTTTGCCTCTTGGGAATAATAGGAAAGTAGTCAGGGCACTTAAGCAGTGACATTACACTTAAGAGTGACCAGATAAAAAGTACAGTGGCTGTAGCTACTTTTACAGATAATTCTTAAGATAGCACAATAGTAGAGTAGTAGTGAGCAAAGCATAATTATTTTTTCTAATTTTATTGAGATACAGACATATTGTACAAATTTAAGGTATACACTGGGTTGATTTGATACTTACATATTGCAAGATGATAATCACTACAGCATTAGCTAACAACTGCATTGTATCACATAATTACTATCTCTTTTTTGTGATGACATTTATGATCTACTCTTCTAGCAACTTTCGAGTATATAATAGAGTATCATTAGTTATAATAACTATGCTGTACAGGAGAATCCCCAGAACTTATTTCATGTACATCTGGAAGTTACTCTTTGACCAGCATCACCCTTCCCCCCACCCCAGTCATAATGTAATTATTCCTTTCATGTCTAATGTTCTTTTGTAAACTTAATGACTTCAAGTGTGCCATCATTATTCTAAGATTTAAAAATGTGCTCAAACACAAGTATAGTTGAAATTCTGTTAGATTATGTGTTCTCTCCTAAGTGAGACCTGTATTGCCATTGCTCTCAAATTCAACTAACATTTATTTGGCATCTGATATTGTGATGTGCTGTGAAAAAGATGACCAAACTCTTAGAGGGAAATTGCAATTTACAGATGAAACACGGTAAACATAAAACATGCTGTAAGTGCTGAGGGAGAGGGTCAAGGGAATACTGATGATGACTGTAAAGACAGGGTTTCTGGGCTGTCTCTGGAGGAGCAGGACCTTCAGGGACTAGCAGGACTTTGGGGAGGCAAAATGAGCATGAACATCCTAAGCAGAGGGCACACAGGCTGCCTACCTATGATGATCAACTACAGCCCATTTCTGTACTCAGAGATTCTCCCAGTTTTAGTAGCTCTCACATTTAAAAGAATAAAAACAAACAAAGATTGGTCTGTATGTTCTGTTCTTGAGGCTGCAACTCAGTAAAGAATCCTAATTCTATGAGGAGGTACTTAATAACCCTGCTTTTACTTTTACTATAATGACCTTTTATAACCAAACATACAAATTAGAGTCAAAGCTCCATTTTGTTTTCATTCTAGCTCAATTAAGCAAATGATTTTTTTCCCAATGGGCAATCCTTTTCAAGGTTGATATTCAGATTCATTCATATCTCCTACCATTACCGACATGTCTTTCATGTTCCAAGCATATAATCTCCTTAGACATTAGTATGCTCTATTTCTATGATCTGGCTAATGTTTTTTTTTTTTTTCTCCTTTAATCAGTATGTTCTAATTTTAATTTTTTAAAAAGATTTTATTTATTTATTTGTCAGAGAGCAAGAGCACAAGCAGGCAGAGTGGCAGGCAGGGCAGGCAGAGGGAGAAGCAGGCTCTCTGCTGAGCAAGGAGCTCAAGGAACCTGGGATCATGACCTGAGCTGAAGGCAGCCGCTTAACCAACTGAGCCACCCAGGCATCCCTGGCTCATGCTGTTTTCATTGACTTAGAAACTTTTTTTTAAACAGCAACAGATTTTCAGAAGTCCAATAAACAAAGCTACGTGGGTTAAAGACAGTGGGGAGTAGCTTGGAGCCCCCACCTTTGAGCCCCTCCCTGAATTGAGCCCTGAGACACCTCCACGGAGACCTGGGCTCTGTGGGTGACAGTTTAAAAACCACTTCTCTGGGTTTCTCAATTGCCAGTTATTGCCCAATTCTTGCTCATGTCAAAAAGCCTGGATATGAATGTTACATTCTCCTATCTAACACATTAAGAATTTCTCTATATATTCCTTTTCTTTTCCTGTCTGGACACTTATGAAAAAGTAATATACAAATAAATGACGGTATCTCTTCCTCCTGTCAGTGACGACTGTAAATGACAATGAAAAGATATGTTAACTTACAGAAGCTAGACTGTGTAAACTAGAAGTTAGTATGAATACTTAGATCATAGTAGCAATTACACTCAAGTTGCAGCAAGATGGATTTATGTAAACTAAGTGAAGAAATGTGTAACAGAGCATTTTAAATAATGACACAGTATGGATTTTGTTTCCTTAAAAACATTTAAAATCTGTAAATGTCCATCTACACAGAGAATGAGATAAATCCTCAGAGAAAGGGACCCATTTAGAGGTTCCTTTTAATACTGCAAGTCTCCATTTGGTTTTTCATAAAGCTTTATTTATAGATTTCTTTCTCATAGGCTGGGAAAGAGTATTAATTCTCTTTTTTGTACCTGATTTCTTTCATATGTAATAAAAACAAAACCTGGTAGTCTGTCATCCATAAATTTAGCTTCTTGTTGTTTTTTGCCACATGGGCAAAAATACCAGGTTGTATAAACCATGGTGGTAGAAACAGACTTGTCTCTGTATTCAAGTAGTGGACTGGTCACAATTACATGAAAACAAAACCTGTTATTTACCCAGAACTGGGAGTCACAACTAGTAGAGACTGACAAGAGTTAACAGAACAGCCCTAGAACACATGTTAAAAATAGCAGTGGGTATTAGGAACGGAAATTATGAGCCGGCCAACTTCTCCTTGATGGATACAGATCTTGCCTTTTCTCTGGCACCAGATGTCTTCACTATACTCTAAGGAATAGTTCATCTAAAGGGCCTACAAGAGTTAGCAAGTTGTTGATCAACATCTCCCGGGATTCAGAGAAGGTCTAAGAGTTCATTACATTGCCACAGGGCACTAATTGCTCCTTCCATTGTTGCAGCCAGTTGATTTACTGCAAGCACGGATTCTCTACAGAGAGCGCTAGCAAGTTCACGCTGGGCATTAGGCTGTTCCCTAAGGACAGTTAGCCTGTTCAGGTTTGCTTCTGGGTGTTTGGCTAGTTCCCAAATTAGCTGCCTGTTCATGGCCGTTTCTGCAGAAACACTACTGGCTAACAAGTGGTAGTTCTTCCTCATCAGCTGAAGGGGTGGCTGGTTGGGCAAAATCCCATTTCATTGGGCTCAGAGGAAAAGGCAAGGGGGAATCATGGGGGTGCTCAGAGATATCCCTGCATCCTTGGAGATGCTGCCAGAAATGGAGTCTCTGGTGAAAACTCGCCAACAGGCTGCAAAGGAAAATAAATGTGGTGCTAAAAAGTCATCCATGTCATGAGAAAGCCTCAAAACTGGCAATATAAAAGCAGATCAAAGACACAGGTCTGTTCCAGATAGCCTTGCTAGCACTGCTTTTTTGCTAGACTCAGAGGACAGAATAAACTGCTCTGCTCTGAAGTCACAAGACTGGGTCTTCCTGTTTTCTCAATCTAGGTCAAATTTTCACAGAAAGTAAAAAAAAAAAAAAAAATTGGTAATAGAAAAAAACAGCTCTAAAAAAACAGTCAACATTTTACTGTTAGCTTTCTTTTGGAAGTCTCTTTATCAAATATCTACCTGATTATTTCTTCATCAGGAATAGGCAACATACTATCCCGGGACCCTGTGTGAGAAAAATTGGGCAGTTTAACTCACAACTGCCTTTTCTTCAAAGCCTAGATGTCCTGAGCTGGAGACAAGTACACAGGGCCACCCTTCAGCTTGTTCTGTAAATGACCATATCCCAGGAACATCATGCTTGCTACAGATTGAATTGTGCCTCCCCCCCACCCCCATCTCCAAATTCGTATATTGAAGCACTACCCCTCAATATGATGGTATTTGGAGATGGGGCTTTTGGAAAGTGGTTAGATTTAGATAAAGTCATGAGGGCGGGGTTATGATGGGATAATAAGTGCCCTTAGAAGAAGAAACCAGAGAATTCGCTCTCTCTCCACTATCTGAAAATACAGTAAGAAGATGGTAGTCTTCTGAGTCTTCTAAGCCACTAAAAGGGTCCCGAAAGATACCTTCATTTTGGATTTCCCAGCTCTAGAACTATGGCAAATCAGTGTCTGTTGTTTAAGATACCCAGTCTACAGTATTTTGTTATGGGAGCCTGAGTTAAGAAAATGTTGAATGAAGCTCGGTTCTGTTTCCTGGTTGCTTATGTTGGGGGAAGGGATTGAGAAGATTTAAAAAATTAACAACAGATCTTGACAACCAAGTTACTGCTTTAAGAGCTGTAATGGTGTGGGGGCAGGCAGAGATAGTAAGAACGCTGTTTGTCAGAATCTGCTGGATCAATGAAATCTGAGAACTGCAGCTTTGAGCTGAATATGATCCTCTTAGACTTTGGACTCTGTCTCTCTGAACCTGAAGTAAAAAGCTATCATTCTGAGTAAGTAGACATGTGCAGCTTATTTTAAATCTCCAGACTATACCAATACGATGCCCTAAAGTGAAATCTCCCATGAAATACCCATTACATCCCAGAAACCACTTCAAATGGAGGCTGCTTGTCTATACAGTGAGCTGGATACAAGGTTCAGACAACTTTAGAAATTACTGTCTGGGTCCTCATTGTCCCTACCACGCTGACAGAGGACATGAAATCCTGAGTCCCTCTTAGTCATCTCAACTCCAGGTGACAAGGAAAACATTAAATTGGAATTAAGCCCAGAATTTCAGGGTGACCCCCTAAACCTATAGATTTGCCTGAGATTAGAGCATGTAGATTCTCTATGCAGCCCCAATATTTCTAATACCTGAACATAAAGTCTGTTCCAAGGGGTCTTCGAAGTTCTCAGTCCTGGGAGCCATGTTGCTGACATCCTGGATAACCCACACTTGCTTGCTGGGCTTCTCAACTTCCTTCCGAGCCGTGTGCTAGCTTATGCTGAGATTCTATGGGTTGTCCTGGATTGTCACTTCTTTTCCTTGGAAGGATCTAGATCTGGTAGACTCTGGCTCTGGCACCTGACCCGAATGGCATTGTCTCTCATGTTTTCAGGCTCCAAAGAGGCATGTGTGTAGAGAACTGATCTACAGTTTTGTAAAACACTGAGTGTGGGGATCCACCACTAACTGCGCTGGTATCAAGATGCATGGACATTTGCATTCTGGCCCACAGAGTGCTTTTGCCTCATTTTCTTTGCTTCATCATGAGTCTTCATGATGGTGGATGTTCAGATGCTCAATATACCAAGGGTCCCCAAGGATAGAAAGTGATTCTTGCCCTGTCGGAGAGCTACAACTCTCTGGGTTTAGACACAGTGGAGACAGGAAGGAAAAGGAGCAAATGACATCAAACAAACAAACAAACAAACAAAAACCCCAAACGAAAAAAAAACAAAGAAAAAAGAAAGGTACCTAACATCTGGTGGCAGGCTTAATGACTATGACTCCTGGAAGGTTTCTAGTGGACTCTCTGCATTTCCTGGAGCCAACTGTTTCTGCTGACACTGAATACAGAGGTTTGGCTGGGTGTCAGGCTATTAGACCACATGCAAATGGCAGGTGGCTCTCCAGGAAGGAAATCAGTGCTACTCCATGTCTTCCCATGAATAGCTATCAAACTATGCTAAAAAAAAAAAAAAAAATGATTAGTATAGACTTGGATCAGTTGTAGAGGATCTATGTATGAGGACCTACTGTGGTGTGGGCGAGGGAGAACCATGAGCTGAGAACTCAAAGACATCAAAAATGCCAAGCAAGGGGGCAAATTCCTCCAGAAAAAAATAGGTGGTATAAAAGTAGCACGAAGTTTCAGAAAAAGGTTAACCATCCTATTTATGTAGTTAAGAGACATGAACTAAGTATATAGCTATCATAATACACTCTTAAGTAATAGGAACTTGGGGACAGGGATAGAGAACACAGAACTATTGATATGATTTTAGCCCTTATTTTGAATTCAGGCAAGAGAAGTATGTTAGAAAATTCCACATTTATGAAATAGTGAAATTTCCTAAAACTTCATAAGGAAGGTAGCCTTCCTCAGCATGCAACTGATCCTCCTGTCTGGGAATAAAGTTGGAACCCTTTGCTAAATTAAAGGTCTTACAAATGTTCTAGAGGACCCGCTGCTGTGGAGCAGTTTTTCTTCTGTCTTCCCTGAAGAGGTTCCCCAGTGTAGCACCATGGGACGACAGCTATGCCACAGGGAGAGCTCTCACAACTTTGCAGGAAAAGGGGGGATTTCTTCTCAATCGCCTGTTAGGGAACCTAGACTGCATGGCTTTAAGTATGTCCTTTAGTTACATGAACTACCAATTAAGCCAGATTTGTTTGAGATGCCTTAGAAGCATCCGAAGCTTCTAATGAGACAGTGAGGGTCAGGCTGGGAGCATGGGTACTTGGGCACAGCCATACTTCCTGGCTTAGTCCATTGTGCACTTCTTCTGTGACTGGTCCTTCTGAAGTAGCCTGATGACTTGACAAGTGAGAAAAAGTACTTAATATACTGCTCTCATCCTTTCAGTATGTAATAACCAGGATGATCTGCTAGTGAAGCAGCCCAGGAAGATAGCACATTTGTGACTTAGGTTTTCAACTATATAGTCCCTTGCTCCCCTGAAGTTTGGACAGTCCCTGAATCCATACCTTGCTCATTTGCATGCTCAACTGCGCACTGTGTAACAGTAACAGAACATGAGTACTTGATAGAGTTGACAGATGCAGGGGAAAACTTGACTCTGACTTTAAGCAGGTGACTTTCTAGTCACTTTTCTGTATTATGAGGACTAATTAAAAGGAAATAACGTTTGTAAAACATGTAGGAAAGCATATGATACAGAGGCAATGGGTAAGTTAATATTTACATTACTTTTAAAGTAGTATAGATACAAAAAAGATGACATTACTTCTTCAACAAAGTTTATTTTTGAAGCATACATAGTTTTAATTATTAGCCTTTGTGGAACTTTACTTCATTCAAACCCAACTTAATATTGGAACAAATAATTCTCTGTAGAAAATACTTCTCTCTCACCTTGGTTGTTTCATTGATGATTCGGAACTTGGTGCTGTCTTTGCCTGTCGTGGCTGAGTCTAGTGATGCCTTATAGGTTGATCTCCTGGAGAGCTGCTGTTTCTGACGCCTGCAGATATACAGAATATATATACCCAAGAATTATTTGTGACTGTCAGCATCCAAGACTATATTATCATGTGGAAGTCATTAAAATTCACTATGATGGTGAATGAACTGGGTCCAGACAGTATTAGTACTCTCATAAAGTACTAACAGGAGTACTTTGTTACTAGAGTGCTAATAAAATTAGTACGAATAAGAATAATACGAATGTAATTGCTCAACAAAGCACTGTCCGAGAACGGCATTTCGTCCCCTTTATTGAGAAGGTGGGGCAGTTTTCATAGATGACATTTATTAGCTTGTTAATTTCCCTCCCTCCTTCCACAAAATGTACACTTTAATAGAAACTCAATAAATTCTTATGGAAATCCAATATAATCCAGTGACTTTACAAAATGACCAAGAGTTCCCTATAGAATTCCTTCTAAGGTACCTATTCCGAATATAAGTGATCTGATTTTCTTCCTTTAGAGCAGTGTGAATAAATTAGAAATTTGTAACATAGGATACAATTTTTGGTGGTTTCAGGTTTAGGATCACACAAAGACAGATACTCAACAGAAGAATTTTAAAGAAATATTTTCTGAAGCTCTGGGGAAACAGGTAATCTTATACAGTGGTGATTAGGGCATAAAAGCGGTATAATCCCTATGGGGGTGTCTCTGGTAATAGGTACAATTTTAAATGTATTTATTCTTTGATGCAGTAATACCATTCCTGGAAATTAATCCTATAAATACACTTGCAGGTGTAGGAAATGACACATGTTTAGCTTTTCATTATGGCATGACTTTATAGCTAAAAGATTAAAAACTCAAGGATCTAGCAATAGGAAGGAGAACAAATAAATCATAGTACATCTACCCAATAGAATACTACACAGCCATAAAAAGAGAGGACAATCTCTATACACTCATGCAGAACTCTTCAGAATAAACTATAAAGCAGAAAAAACACAACAACATATATAGGAAGTGACTTGTTAATAAGAAAGGCAGTGATATAAGAATATATGTATTTACAAAAAGAAATACTGGGAGGATAAATAAGAAACTAATAAATCTGGTTACTTACAGGGATAATATGTGGAATGGGGTGAAGGGAGACAGGCATGGGAGTAACCCTTTTCAAAGTATATCTTTTTATATTATTTGACTTCTGAAACCTATAGAAGTATTATCTGTTCAAAGATATAAACACTTTTGGGCACCTGGGTGGCTCAGTGGGTTAAAGCCTCTGCCTTCGGCTCAGGTTGTGATCTCAGGGTCCTGGAATCGAGTCCCGCATCGGGCTCTCTGCTCAGCGGGGAGCCTGCTTCTCTCTCTCTCTCTGCCTGCCTCTCTGCCTACTTGTGATCTCTCTCTCTGTCAAATAAATAAATAAAATCTTAAAAAAAAAAAGATATAAACACTTTTAAAATAAGATATGTATTTATTTAGAACTTAAAAAAAAAAAAAAAATGGCGGCGCCTGGATGGCTCAGTGGGTTAAAGCCTCTGCCTTCGGTTCAGGTCATGATCCCAGGGTCCTGGGATCGAGCCCCACATCGGGATCTCTGCTCAGCAGGGAACCTGCTTCCTCCTCTCTCTCTGCCTGCCTCTCTGCCTACTTGTGATCTCTGTCTGTCAAATAAATAAATAAAATCTTAAAAAAAAAAAAGAAATTTAAATAAGACAGTAATAAGTGTATAAAGATGAATGTCTCCTGTCTGATGAATTTCTTAATGACTATATTTCCTAACTGACCCTTTCCTTAAAAAGCTTACAAACATTGCAATATTGAAATGTTTTGGTCAGGTAATACATTTCCTCTTCTTACCTGTAGAAAGCAATCTTGTTGCAATCTTTGAAAATGTTTTTATCCACAGCTTCATCTTCAACACTAAATAAAAAGACATTTTAAGAAATTTATTTTCTCCAAAGTTTGTGAATCCAATTTTTGTTCCTTCTCTAACTACAGCATGAACTTAGGTAATCAACTTCTGCAATGCAAAATTGTGTCGTGACCATAACATAATACGATAGCCTGTGTGCTGCAGAGTAACATCCTTTTGTAAATCACACAAGGTAAACAACAAAATATCAAGTTCTGGGAATACACTGAAACACTGGAAAAAGAGTACTGTCACTTATAAGGAAGGATTCTTTTAAAATAATGACTGAAGGCTATGACTACAATAATAAAATCAGAAGAAGCAAAACCACAAAAAATCCAAATGAAACAAAAACAATCCACCCACTTATTCGATAAAGTATTTTCAAAATATTCTTACTGAGTGCTGGGCCCTGAGAAAGATAGGAAGGAATGTGTCTGAGCTTCCTACAAGAGCCTAACCAACAAGTACAAATCAACCTGACAAATACTTCAACAGAGGTATGTGCAAGGGAATGAATAATAGAAACAGATGTAAAAGGAAAATCTTTTGCTTTTGAACGATGCTGGCAATTAGGAGTCAACGCTTTTTAAAACCAAGTTCCTAGAATAGCTGTTTTTCTGGAACAGACCATGAATAAGATACATACATATTGCTGCTAGAGAATATGCATTTAAATTAGCCTCCAGTGGCACCTAGCTGGATTACTCAGTCGGTCAGTGAAGCATCTTGGTCTTGGGGTCCTGAGTTCGAGAGCCCCATGTTGGGTATAGATTACTTAAAAATAAAATCTTTAAAAAAATAAATTAGCCTCCATATGATTAAAACAACTATAGACTGTAAGGAGGGGGAAAACCACTGGCCTTCAAGCAGACATGTTGCTGAATACAGCTATAGTCAGCATGTCTACGAATATGTAGGAAACTATGGCTGAACACAAATTTCCAGATAGGAAAACAAGCCCACACAGATACACTTGGCTGTACTAAAAAATTATTTTTTTGGAAGTCATCAAATCCTTCACTGATGCAGTCTTTCTCATTGTTCCTTTTAATCAAGTCTGCAAAGATTTGAGAAATTTAGTCTTTTTGCTTTCCAGCTTTGTAGAATGAGCTCTGTTAATACAGGAAGATGGGGGTACAGCTGAATATGGAAAGCAACATGCTTGAAATTCACAGGTTACAGTTCTGATCACAACTCTTCTACTGTTTTGTAAACCATCCTAAAACTATTTTATGAGGGGCTGGGGAATTGAGAAAAAATTATAAAGATTAAGTACATAAATATGAAACATGCAACTAACAGGTCATTCAACAATCAGTAAAGCCTTCAAAACCAGAATGTTGCTTTCAGTTACTATCTATCCCCTGCTGTCTAGATTCAGCCCCTGCAGGACCACTGGGCCTTTACCTGATCTCCTCTTTCCCAGCAGCTTCCATGGCTTCCCAAGCAATCCGACCCGCTTTCAGCGCTCAGGCCAAGGCCAAGCGCGGTCTTTTTAAAACTCCTATTGGCCGTCTTTCTAAATTATAACCAGGACTTCACCACGGTCAGGTCCTGGGAAATGGAGTCCTCTCCAGGTCCTTAAGGAGTAGCAAATCTGCACTTACTCCTCGGTTTTCCAGGCCAAATTAGCGCTTCTACATGGATTTAGGTGACCAAATTTTCTTAGTTACGGATGCCCGACGAAGAACTGCTTTCTTGAGGAATCAAAACTGTCTTTGCGGTGGAGGGGGCGTGTACTCAAACAGCCCTAGAGGAGAAAAGTCAAGAGCGTGAGAAACAGGAATTACGGAGACCGCTTGCCTGACCCAGGCCAAAGTTCTGCAGGTTTATCTCCGTGACCGTCACGCCACAGATCCTGAAAACTGACCCACTTTCAGTTTTTAGTAGGAAATGCCGGCCTACTCTGCGCTGAAGCTTGGTGTTACCCGGTCAAATTCTGCTTTCCCCTTTCAGGGCTAAATGGTCTTATAAAGGGTGTATCTACTACAGTAGATACAATTCTGTAAGTGCTTATACTCTACCACTACCAAATTCCGTCTTTGCTTAAATATCTCCAGAAACCCGAGAACTCACTACTACACGCCAAACAGGCGAACTTACGGCTTTCCCAGACTTCGGCCCCAGCGACTGACTTTGATCTAGAACGGATGAGAGGCTGGGGCAAACGAGAGGAGGAGAGAGCCAAACGCCACACTGGGTGCCTCCTTGGTCCCCAGACCCTTTAAGGGCCGGGAGAGAGAAGAGCCGACAGAAGCGGAGGCGGCTTTTAATAAACATCCTAACGCTCCAAGGTGACCTGCAAACCACAGGACTACGTCTGCGCTGTACGGTCTAAAACTCACACGAGGTCGTGACGGCTGGCTTAGGGAGGGGCTGCTGGGTGGCCAAACAAACAAGCCCCGGGAGGTTTCGAGGACCCGGATGATCCCGCCCCCAGAGCAGAGCCGGAAGAGGGCGGGGCGAACCGGAAGAAGGTGAAATGCTTTCGGTAGGCGCTCCATGGCTGTGAAGATGGCGGCGGCTGCGTGGCTTCAGGTGCTGCCTGTCATTCTTCTACTTCTGGGGGCTCAGCCGTCCCCACTGTCGCTCCTCGGTGTAGGACCGGCACCTGTCGCCGCTGCCGACCGATCCAAGTGGCACATTCCGATACCGTCGGTGAGTGTTCACTTCAGAAGCAACTGAGCCTGGAGGAGCAAGGGGTGGGGCTACGGCGGCCTTAGGGGTCCATGAAGGTTCCGCTGAAGTCAGCTTCCAAAGGAGTGGAATTGCCTGGAGCGTCTGTGTCGCTGGTTAGCAGGGACCCACCTCCCTGGAGCGGACAGCTGTGCATTCTGTGGGTAGGTTAGCGGGAGTACCAGGGCCACTTCAGGAGAGGAGAAGAATGGTGAAATGGTATCTTAACAGCGAAGTTAGAACTTTGAATGCCTTGAGACGGGAAAGTTGATGAAAAGGTGGAGAACGGTTTCCCTTTCAGCTGAAGTTTCACAGAATCCAGTGACCCGAATTGCATGAGAGAGATCTGGAAATAGGTGTCTGTCTTTCTTTTTTTTTTTTCTCTGCACTTTTTTGTTACTGGATGATTCTACTTAACGAAGTTGTTTGATATCATTGGAACTTTGGAATGGTTATTCTAAGCTTTGCTGTGTGATTAGGAAGCCTAGGCATTTAAAAAATGTATTCTAACATGAGAATGGCTGAAATGGAAGAAATTTTATTCTAAAATTTGATACGGTAAAGGTATCCTTTCTTTTGGATGATTTACTAGATAGGTTGACCCTTTTTGTCCTCCTACTCCCCTCCTTTAAACCTCATTTGAGTAAGCGCTGTAGTCCTGCAAGCCAACACATCGGATGCATCCAGGAAATGCCAGAAAGCATTTAGTCCTGTTGAAACAACGGTGGCCTTTTTGTTTCATTCTGCTCTGCTCACTGGCTCTAATGTCGAAATTTCATTTGAGCTTTTACATGGCAAGCAGTAATAGCTTTTGTTCATTCGGTGAAGATCTTCAGGTTCTGACTTTTAGGTATTGTTGGTAAAATGGTTACTAGTTAAGTTCATCTGTCTGCTCATAAAATAGCTTATTTGAAGAAATGATTGGGTTTTTCTGAACAGTGATTAGTGAGTGAAGGGAATTTACTTGAAGATTTAAGTTGAGATTTCTAGCAGCTTCTATAGTCCTTGCTTTATGGTCTGTGGGGGAAAAATTGTGTCTCTTCACCAAGCTACAAACTTCTGCAGTTTGGATGCGGTTGAATTTTACTAAAAGGAAGGATATTCATGTATTTTTTGTTCTTAAGAAAACTAACAAACATTTTATAAATTTAGGTTTTGTAACAATTATATTCTGCCTTGGGAATTAAAGTGATCTGATGCTAATTATCTTTCTCCTTTATCTTTGCAGGGGAAAAATTATTTTAGTTTTGGAAAGATCCTGTTCAAAAATACCACTATCTTCCTGAAATGTGAGTTTTTGCATTTCATGAAGTTTTTATTTGAGTTTTTAAGTGATCTTTAAACTTAAATTACCTAGTTTCTATCTCTGACCTACTCTAAATGTAAGCTTTGAAATTTAATAGTCTGGCACTATCTAGGCATAAACATCTTAGTGTAATTAAGGTCTTTTCACTGAGTAATCTTCGGAATACTTGTGTGAACTTTATTTTCTTCTCTTGTTTTTCTGGTGTTTATACAGTTAGACCAATTAATGTTGTTTGATTGTCTGCATGGTGTTTTAATCTGTCCTGTGTCAAAGAGATACCACTGCCTTGGCTTTTGTGTGCTTGTTAGATGTTTACTGAACACATGACTTAGGTTTGTCAGACCTTTGGCTCTAAATTGCATATGTTCAGTAAACCTTGGTTTACAGAAGGTGTATTTTCTTATTTGGATCTTTGAAAGAGGAAGCTCAAGGCTATTACTGGGGAATAGGGATTATGTAGAACAAAACCAGTCTGTCCACTGAGAAAAACCACTGTATCTGAATCCAGAATATCCCATTGCGTATTAAAGAAAGGCTTCCTTTTATTTTTGAAACTGGCTTTACTTTAGGGAATAAATGATCATGGGTAAACTCTGTTTCAGGATCAGGGATAAAAGTTCAGGACATCCATTTGTGCTTCTTTGCCTATCTTTTCCATGAAAGTGCAAAGTTATAAGTTGTAGTTGGTTGATTTTGTTTTAGTCATTTACTAAGTAGTTATTAAAAACCTACATGCTCCAGGCATTGTTTTAGATCGCAAGGAAGTGATAGGCCCTCTCTCTTCCTGAGCTTACAGTCTAACAGGAGTGAAGGGGGCCAGTAAAATTTCTATGAAAAACAGACTATGTCTGAAAATACAGTTTCTTGACTAAGGACTTAAATTTGGTTTAAATGAGATTACTGAAACAAGCTGGTCTGTCTTGTGAGGTTGGTGTGCTAGAGAAGACTTACTTTTCAGGATAGCGGTATTTGGTTTTTTGGAATAGCCTGACAGTCTGCATGCTATTCTACCTTTTTATCATCTGTAGTCTTTTCTCACCTGTTTTTTGATCAACTGGGGCTTTGCCACCTTACGCAAGCTGCTATTTTGCAGTGTTTACATTTCGTTTTTGGGGAGAATTTGAGACTCCTAAAAAATTATACTGTGTTTCCTTTTGTTACTTCTCTGTTTGCTCACGTTTACCTTGTCTCTGATTTTATACTTTTAGGGCTATGGTATAGCTTTCCATGAAATTGCCGGGGCCATTTTTGTCTCTTAATGCCATCTATACAAAGTTCTGAATGGTGTCCTTTAACATATAGTAGTATTTTTGCAGCCAAGTCTTTCTGAAGATCTTTTGTTTAGGGGTTTTCTTATTGGCTTCTGTTTAGTTAATAGAAGAATTTGTATGGTTCTTCTGAATAGTTTACAGTGAGATTGCAAATATCCTTTTTATCATTTCCATAAATTTTATTTAGCACATCAGAGTTTTGTGTATTTTAATTGAGCCTTGTAAAAGTGTGTCACTTGAAAATTAATTTGAGAAAACAATTTAAAACACAAAAGGGAAGGTTATAATTTTAGGTGTGCGCCTTTTGTTAAGAGCCAAAAATAGATTCCTAGATACAGTCATGTTTATCTTTGTCACATTTGCATAAAGCAGATATCTTGTAGTATATTTTCCATAACGCAGCTGGAATCAAAGATAAACTGACTTCCAGGTGGGACAGCTGATGAGTGATACAGTCAGATTTATGCTCTCAAGTTTTCAGACTGATGCCTTGGCCCCCTAGAATATTGTGTTCCAGACATTGTTAATGAGTTATGAGGCCACTCTGACTTCTTGGGATTCCATGAGGCCTCTCTTAAGGTGGGTTTTGGAAAGAGTTTTTCATTTTTGCTTTTGCTCTTCCTTCCTTCCCCAGGTTTGCTTTTTTTCCTTAGTTCTTTCTGTCTAGTTTTGATATCTTTCAAGGTCTAAGCCATTAATTTTTCCCTCAGTGGAACTATTTTTGAATACTGCCTTATGATGTCCCTAATGTTACTCCTTGTTTCTCCAACTAGAATGTAGCCTCCTTAGGAGTCCTGTTCTCCAGCCTGACACAGTGTCATGTAGCTTTGTATGCCTAAGTGTTCTGCTCAGTAAATATTTGAATGATAATAGAAGACTGGGTTTAATTGAGGACTGCTTTATCGCTTTCAGGTTTTTTCCAACAGAGAACCAGGAATTGAGGTTTTAAGGCATAAAAGTAGCTACACTTAAGCAGGTCAGAAACTTCTTCTGTGAACAATAGTACTTTTATCTGAAGAATATCCACCTCTTTTTACATATATTATCTTACGTTTGGAGAAGAAGTGGTCTTTGAATACCTAAAGTTAGCAGGAAAAATAGAATGTGGGGTAACAGCCTAGGAAAAATGCTTTCTTTGGGAATCATCTTTATTCACAAAGTTTTCTTCTTTTATAGTTGATGGAGAACCTTGTGATGTATCTTTGAATATAACCTGGTATCTGAAAAGTGCTGATTGTTACAATGAAATCTACAACTTCAAGGTAAGAAATATAAAATTAACAGACTTCTTGGACTTTAA
Organism: Enhydra lutris kenyoni; assembly: GCF_002288905.1. NCBI lineage: Eukaryota > Metazoa > Chordata > Mammalia > Carnivora > Mustelidae > Enhydra > Enhydra lutris. The sequence goes on along the minus strand of NW_019154088.1, from coordinate 10,967,682 downwards.
ATATCATCGGGTCCTACCTTATAGAGGAAGGAGTGTCATGTAACTAGGAGGGAAAGAGCTGAAATTAGAATCTTCTGTGTTTCCCAGTTTGCAGACCTACAATGCTAGCAAACTTTTTGGTCTCAACCCTTAAAAATGAGTGCATACTCCTGCTCACTTTAGCAGCACTGTAGAAGTGCTGACAGTACTGATTCCCATCTTTGGCCCCCCATTTTGTTCGTTTGTCAGTTACTTTTCTTATGGGGCTGTGTGTTCCATGCCCCTTAGAGATTATTATACATAACCTTAGGGATATCCAAAATCTATAAAGAACTTACCAAACTCAACACCCAAAGAATAAATAATACAATCAAGAAATGGGCAGAATGCATGAACAGACATTTCTCCAAAGAAGACATACACATGGCCAACAGACACCTGAAAATTTGTTCAATGACACTCGGCATTGGGAAATACAAATCAAAACCACAATGAGATAACACCTCGCACCAGTCAGAATGACTAAAATGTGTAAGTCAGCAAGCACTGGATGTTGGTGAGGATGTGGAGAAAGGGGAGCCCTCCTACACTGTTGGTGGGAATGTAAGCTGGTGTAACCACTCTGGAAAACAGTATGGAGGTTCCTCAAAAAGTTGAAAATAGAACTACCCTACAACCCAGCAATTATACTACTAGGTATTTACCCCAAAGATACAGATATAATGATCTGAAGGGGCACCTGCACCCAAATGTTTATAGCAGCAGTGTCCATGATAGCCAAATGATGGAAAGAGCCCAGTTGTCCATTGACAGATGAATGGATAAAGAAGATGTGGTATCTACATACAATGGCATACTATTTAGCCATCAAAAAAAGAAAGACCCTTATACGTGGAATACGTGGAATTTAAGAAGCAAAACAAAGGATCATTAGGGAAAAGAGGGAAAGATAAAACAAGATGAAATCAGAGAGGGAGACAAATATAGAAGATATTTATAATATATATATATAATATAATTTGTAATACAAATACAGAAGAGACTTTTTTGTTTAAAGATTTTATATATTTTTATTGTTTGAGAGCTAGAGAGAGCATGAGTGGGGTAAAGGGTGGGAGGAAAAGCAGACTCCCTGCTGAGCAGGGAGCCCAATGCAGGACCTGATCCCAGGACTCAAGGATCATGACCTGAGCAGAAGGCAGACACTTAACTGACTGAGCCACCCAGGTGCCCAACCATAAGAGACCCTGTAAAGGGTGACTGTAAGAGTAGTTATAGGGTAACTGGGTGATGGATATTAAGGAGGGCCTGTGATGGAAGATTACCATCCATCACATATAAGACTGATGAATCACTGAACTCCATCCCTGAAATTAATAAACACTATATGTTAATTAATTGAATTTAATAAATAAGCAAACATTTTAAGAAAAGAAAAGGGAATGCCTACTTTGAGAAATGCCTACTTTGAGAATGCCTTCTTTAAGAAAGAAAAGGGAAAGCCACGAGGTGGGGAGGCTTGTTTTGGCCTTCCATGAATCTGTTAGAGATAACATTGTCTTTACCCTTCCTGATGCACAGGTAGTGCCACAAGATCTAATTAATGATTAGCTGTTTATTAGGTGCCTGCAGGCCCTTTTCAGGTGCATGGGAATCCTTTGATCTCCTTTGATCTCACTACAGTGCGCTTCTTTGTGTCTGCTCACTGTATAAAATCTATGGAGTAGGGTCTGGATTTTGCAGAGAATAACACTTCAGCTCCCATGTATTGTCCTATGCCCATTTCCCTCCCCCTGTCAGTAAGTTACCCTGAATAAAATTATGCATAAACTGTAGAGAGTTGCCTCCTTCATTTTCTGGTCTCAAAATACCTTCTCAGTTTGTGGAATACTTTATTGTTCCTCCTCCACCTTCTAACAAGCACATATACTAAAATTGGAACAATACAGAAGATTAGCATGGCCTCTGCACAAGAATGACACATAATTCATGAAGCATTCCATATTAAAAAAGAACTTACTATGGTTTCCAAAAAACCTTTTGTTCATGTGGGTTAATGCATTAGAAATTAAAACAGAAATACAGAAATATGTATTAATTTATTTTACGGTAGCAGTAATAAGTCATTGCATGTTAATACAAAAAACTTTCTTTTAGTGAAAAATAGATTTTTCCAAAAACACAGAAGACGTATTATTTTGTATTTTTCCAAAGCCCTTTCTTCATTTGATGTTGGATATAGTAGAAGACAGCTGAATTCTTATATCTTCTTCACTCAGTTTATTGTGATGTATTATTTTGGTTGAAGTATATGCACAAAATATGGCCTCATAATACAGATACATAGTTGGAAAAGGGGATGATATTTTAAGTGTTTTCAGATAATTGTAGGTAGTGTTCTTCGATTTTATACCAAAATGTAACGAGTAGAGTTTCTTAAAGGTTGGTGGCAGTGTGGTATCTGAGAGCACATCAGTCAACTTTATTCTTTCTCTTTTGTATTTAAATAAGTTGGTGTGTCATGCACTTTGGTCTTTTATGTATGTCTAATTTTGGTTATTTTGAAAATAGTGCTTGACTGAATTTTGTTAATCTTTAAAATATTAACTAATTTTACAATTAAGTTGAAGTGTTTTTTATATATATGTGTATATATATATGTACATATTTTTAAAGATTATACTTATTTGTCAGAGAGAGCATGCACAAATGGGGAGCAGCAGGCAGAGGGAGAACTAGGCTCCCTACTGAGCAGGAAGCCATACGTGGGGCTCAATCCCAGGACCCTGTGTTCATGACCTGAGCTAAAGGCAGATGCTTAATCCACTGAGCCGCACAGGTGTCCTGAAGTTATATTTGTTAATATCACCCTCCTGTCACATCAGAAACTCCTTAAGTATTAGAGACTTAAGTATTGTGAGGAAGATGCAGTTTGAAAGCTCAAATTTTATCATTGGCAAGAAAACAATACTTTCTGTTGTCTTCCTTGAAGTAACAGCCTCCCTTGGCCCATTTTCAAGAAAGTATCTCCCAAATAACCAAATCTGAATAACCTACAGTTTGTCAGTTATTCTTGGAGGTAAATGGAAAAAGTGGATGGTTCAGGTTATAAGTCAAAACAGTTGTAAAGTGTTTTATCTTTTTTATAGTATTTTGCGTATTTCCCATTTTGTCTCATAGAATATTAAAAAATACAAAGTCCAGATTTAATAACATTAATAGATTTTACTGTTTGTTAAAGACATTCTTAGTAAAACTGGCATTTTTTTTTTTTTTTTTTAAGCTGTGTATGACTGACTGCAATGACTGCTGGTGCAATTAGATGTCACTGCCTTGATTCCTGATAAGGGGCAACAGTTTTACCCATCATTACTTTTGCATTGTCAGTACAAAGCAAATAACCTATTACTTTATTAGTAGTAGTGTGGAATTAGTTTTAGATCTCATTTCACAGTTGACATAGTACACTGTACTTGGGCACTGAAGATACATGGCTCCAAGATGGATTTTTTAGGACTTTTCCATTCTGTTTCTAGCCTCCATTTATTTCTTTTTTTCCATTTCAAAGATACTCTGTTTTTTAAAAAAATGACCACCATCTAGTTGGTTTTTCAAACCTTAAGGATTTTGAATTCCTGCCTTGTATTAGGGTTTTACATTACCTTTTTTGTGGTGTTGGTGACTGTTTTTTGCTTTTGTTAAACATTAGATAGGAGGTAGGATGGGGGGAAGGACTGAAGAATTTTAAAGAGAAATGATAGTATGTCCAGAGTGTAGTTTGAAGCATTATTGATCTTTGCTCTTAATCAATCACTAATTGAATTTACAGTTAAAAACTTCGTACATTTGATACTAGTGATAAACTGGTCAAGAACTTAAGCAGATCTGGTCTTTATAGGTAAGATAAGAACATAAAAATTATCTCGGGTTGCCACAGGACAGAATTCTGGAAATGACATGCAGCTAGTTGGAGATGTAAAACTGGAGCTTAGGGAAAAAAGGGAAAGAGTAGGGATGTAGTTATAGGAGGAAAATTGCAGAACTGATGGATGCAGCCACAGAAATGGTGAATTTTTCTCAGAATATCCACAGTGGGCTATGAATAGCTACAGCAGTTTTGTACTCTATCTTAGCTTATGAGCACAAGTATATCTTTTTGTTGGTGTTGGCAATTTAGTCTCTTAACTCTTGTAAATATATTTTCTTGTGACAAAACCTTCTGGACTCTGACATTTTGAAGGTCTTCCTAGAACTTTCAGAACTACTCTTTGTAAGCAGTGGACTAGAATTCTAGTACTTGAGAGTCTAATACTGTTAGATTCTTGGACACTGGTACACAGTTTTTATCTGATGCTGTTAACTTTTAAAATAGCAAATTCAACAATGTGTCTGTCCTGTAAGCAATCTATTTGTTGTCTTCTAAATACCTTCCTTGTGAAAAGTAAGTTGTGTACTTTGTATTTTCTGTTTTTACAGGCAGAAGAAGTGGAGACATATTTGGAAAACCTTAAGGAAAAAAAAGGTTTGTCTGGGAAATATCAAACATCATCAAAATTGTTCCAGAACTGCAGTGAACTCTTTAAAACACAGGTAATATTTGATAGTGGTTGGAGGGAAACAGAAGAGGTGAAATATGTAATATCTGTATTTTTGGTGATTCCCCATTTCCCACTTCCCAATTCTTTGTTCTGACAGAAATAACTTGCATAGTCAGCCATTTAATATTTATCTCATCAAAAAGAGGATGTGCCTTCCTTCATGTGTAAAAAGCAAATCCCCATTTTTTTTTTTTATGGTAAAAATTTTTTTTGCCATTTTAACCATTTTCAAGTGTGCCCTTGGGGGGCATTAAGTACCTTTGTATTATTGGGCAACTATCACCAGTAGCCATCTCCAGAACTTTAATCATCCCAAACTGACACTTTATAACCATGAAACAGTAACACTACCCTCCCCTTCCATCCCTGCTAACAACTATTCTACTTTGTCTTTATAAATTTCAGTATTCTAGATTCTTCAAAGGAATGGAATCATAAAATATTTGTTTGGCTTCTTTATCTTAGTGAAATGTTTTCAAGGTTCATCCATATATCATGTATCAGAATTTATTTCTTTTTTTAAGTATGAATTGCATATATATACCAAATTTTTTTATCCATTCATCCACTGATGGACATTTGAAACCCCCAATTTTCAGTTCTCTTGTCATCTCATCTAATTGATATGTTTTCAGAAAAATCAGTGTTTCTAGATTTTACTGCTACAGACCTGAACTCAAAGAGTTGAATTTCATACTTTTTCTTGAGTAAAGGAGAAGAGGTAAATGTGTATTTTTAATGCTTACACATATGTAATCATGTAATTGGAATTTATCTTCGAAATTTTTTTTTCTTAGAAATATGATCTAGCACCAGTTTTTTGATGGAGAAATTATATATTTTATGGGTGTTGAAAATAGTTCTTGTTAACTATAGCCTTTTTGTCCTTACTGTGTTTATTGCTTTGGAATATTTAGCAAATTGCCTTGAAGAGGAGAGCTCACCAAAAACTAGGTTTTCTGTCCAATTACTAGGAGTAAAGTTGGTTTATAAGAAGACCTTAATTTAATAATTAGTGATTAATAAGCAAATGAGGTAATTGATAATCTAACTATAACAATTGATAGTTCAGTTCTTGTTATAGCTTAGAGTTTATGGATTGGAGAAAAAAGATATCTTTATAATGGTGGAAGAATAAGGAATCTAGAAACAGTGGAATGTTGAGTGAGAGACTTTCTGTTAGTTTTCTAGCCTGGGAGGACTGGTTGGCCTTTCTTGGATTTCATCATGGAAAGCTACCTGTTGTATAGTGTTGCCCAAGGTTCACTTTGAGATCTGCTATAAACTTTCCAGGGTCTTGGCATCACCCCTATTAGTAAGCTTACCTCTCCTCCTCCAGTCTAATGTAACAGAGTTGAAATACATGTTCTAATTACTCAGGAAGGTAAATGCCTCATCTGCTGATAACTGATAAGAAAGGTAGTTAGTGTAGTTTTTTTTTTAATAGGTGTGAGTGTGTTGTGGTGGAAGGAACACCTAACTCAGTAGACCCAAGAGTTGAAAATCCTATGTTCAAATCCCATTTCTCCATCTGAAGCTTTATAACATGTAGCCATATTTTTCTCAACTGTAGCAGGAGAGGGAACCATAAGCTTTCTCATACTAAGCATATACCTTCTGTTTAAGGGTTTTTTTAATTCTTAAAGGTCTTTAATTCTTAATAGAAAAATTGAATGGCCAGTTTAGTCTGATACTATTTTTTAGTTCTCAGTTTAGTTTACTCACTTGTTTATGGTTCATTGGAAATCTTTTGTCTGTCAGTGCCATATTTTTTTACTGTTAAAATAAGTTTTGCTTTAACCATTTCTGTGGATTTTGAACTATGTTTTACTACTATACTTCTTTAATTTTAATGTTCTATTTCTTTCATAGAGCTTTTCTGGGGATTTTGTACATCGATTGCCTCTCTTAGGAGAAAAACAGGAGGTAATTGTTTGCATTGTTATGTATTTCTGAGAGTGAAGTAAAAATTCTGAATTAATTTTCTTTTCCTTTTTTTAATGTTTAAAGGCTAAGGAGAATGGAACAAATCTTACTCTTAGTGGAGACAAAACTGTAAGTATAGTAGCTAATTTGGAACAATGAACACATATTTCAGTTTCTTAGGTTTATGTGTTTTGAATCTTATTGATATTGTACCATTTAAAAAAGAAATTTAAGAATGGAAGTTTAAACACAAAATGCTGAGGCGCCTGCCTGGCTCAGTCAGTAGAGTGTATGACTCTTGAGGGGGTTCTCAGTTCATATCCCACATTGGGTGTAGAGATTACTAAAAAAAAAAAACAAAAAACAAAAAAACAAAAAAACCCTTTAAACCCCAAGTGTTAGTAATGGTTGTTGTGGATAATATGAGCAATTTTTATTTTCTTCTATGTATTCCTGTATTTTCCCTATTTGCTAAAGTCTGTTGTTTTTTGTAATCATCAGCCAATAGATGTGACTCATAAATAGGAAGAACCTTTTAAGAAAGAACCTCAAACTACGTCTAAAGTTATCTTATGATAGAGTATAACTGGAAGACAGTTTGGAAAGCTGAAATAAGGTTGAAAATGATAAATATGCCTTTATTTTCATAATTCACTTTCTAATTCACAATAACTAATTCCTCAAAACTTTATCTCTTAAAAATATAGAGGAAATAAGACTGTTAACCATGTTGGATCATGCTTTTTACAAAACCGATTAAAGTTTTAAATTTTATAATGACTTTATTCAGACATACATATCTCAGAATTCAGCTTTTAAAAGCTATAATTCAGGGGCGCCTGGGTGGCTCAGTGGGTTAAAAGCTATAATTCAGTGTTTTATATAGTATATTCAGAAGTTGTGCAACCACCAATCAGGATCTAATTCCAGAACATCTTTGTCACCCCAGAAAGTCACTGTTTTGATTATAGGAAAGCCATTAGCAGTCACTTCTCTTCCCACCCTTGTCACCCTTGAGACCACCTGTGGTCATCTCATTTCCAGTCTTTCCTTTTAAGTTTTTAGTCAGCCTCTTGATAGCCCAGCCTGCTAACATCAGCTGAGGGAGGGGAGCAGTTATGATCTGTCACAGTTGCTGCTGAGTGCCTTTGATGGTGCCTTGAGTATAGGATCCTATATGAGGATGGATTAGGTCATATAAAAAGATAAGACCTGGGAAAGGAGATTTTCAGCACCTGCCAGAGAGCTCTGCCACTGGGTTTGAGGGCAGCTCCAAACCGGTTCTGTTTTTTCCAGTGGCTGCCAAACTGCTGTTTTTCACAGCCGTTACCAGTTGTGAGAACTTTGGTTTTAAGGTGTTTGGAAGAGGGACTTGGGATTAGGATGAACAAAAACACTACCAGCTTGTTTTTCTTAATGACACCCAACTGTTTTTCTTAAGGAAACACATTTAGGGTTGGCGCAAGTTTTTAGCTAATTTCTGGACTTGGCAGAAATGTTGATTTGGATCATTTTGCCCATGTTCTTGTTGCTTTGAGGGATAAGTGTCTTTTCAGAGGTCCTCATTCTGCTCTTCTGGAAGTGTCCCCCCTTTCTCTGCCCCGATTTATAGTTTATGGAATTTTAACCTAAAGATGAGTTTGGCACTGCAGACTTCATTAAAAAAATTTTTTTTTCTTATTGCTAACCTGCATATATTCACTATCAAAAATTTAGAAAACATACATAAATGCAAAGAAGAAATAATCATCTAATACTACCACACACTGTAGAGTATAAATATATTTATTTTATAATCTTTTGTCTCTGAACATACTTCTATTTGTTTAATAATGGGAATCCTACAATATATATTACGTTGTAGCATTTTTTTAGCTTGGCAATATAACATGTACTTCCTTCTAGTTCAGTAAATATTATATGACATCATTATTTAGGTCTCTGCAGAGTATTTTATTGTATTCATACAATTTGTTAGCAAACGATCCATTGTCAGACATTTATGTGTTTCATTATCTTGCAATTTTAAATAGCACTTCAGTGATTAATTTTGAATATTTAAAAAAATTTTTATATTCTGGTTTCAAAAGACTTCCATGTTGGTACACATGTTGCTTCTATACACTTAAAAGTAAATCCCTTGTAATTTTATTTTCTAGCAGTTCAGTGTGATTACACAGAACAGATATTTACTGACCAAAGTGAGATTATGTTATATATACTGCTATATAATTTTTTGTTTTCACTTACTAGATTGGTACATTGAGTGCTATTTCACTTTTCTAATGGTTGCATACTTTTTCATTTCACCATGATTTTTATACTTAACTCCTGATTAATGTATATTGTTTTGTTTCCAAATTTTCCCTATTATAGATAAGGTCCCATTCCTAATGTGTTGCTATATCTTTGTGCACATTTTTTTTTTAAAGTAGGCTCCGCACTGGGGCTTGAACTCATGACTCTGAGATCAAGACCAAGTTGAGAACAAGAGTAGGAAATGCTCAACTCACTGAGCAACCCAGGTACCCTGAGCACATTTATTTTCTTAGGCTAAATTCCTAGAGATTGAATTGCTGGTTCCAAGTGTATGCACAATTTATAATTTATAAGTTCTTTTTTAATATTTTGTTCTATTCTGTATGTTCTATGTATATTTTGTTCTATATGTTTTTATTTTGTTCTATATGTTTGTATTTTATTCTAGAGAAAAATAACAGCAATTTATTGTCCTAAGAAAAGAGGATTGAGTTTCCCTCTGTGCTCACAACAATGACTGTTATAATTTAAAACAGATTTTATGCAGTTTGTCAGATTAAATTGTTGTAAATTGTATTTATAAAAAATTATTATTGAAGTTAAACATTTATTTGTATGCAGATAAGTTGTTTATAATTGTGCTTTTATTTGGTGGCCTTTTGTGTATAGCATTTTTTTTAATGATTTTATTTTTTTAAAAGATTTTATACTGTATTTTATTTTATTATTTTTTTTTTATTTTTTAAGATTTTATTTATTTATTTGACAGAGAGAGACACAGCAAGAGAGGGAACACAAGCACGGGGGAGTGGGAGAGGGAGAAGCAGGCTTCCTGCCAAGCGGAGAGCCCGATGCAGGACTCGATCCCAGGACTCTGGGATCATGACTTGAGCTGAAGGCAGAGACTTTAACCCACTGAGCCTCCCAGGTGCCCCTTTAAATATTCTCTGCACCCAACAATGGGCTCGAACTCAGAACTCGAAGATCAAGAGTCACATTTTTCATCAACTGATCAGTCAGGCACCCTCAGAGCATAGCATACTTCTAAAATTTGCTCAAGGCTTGAGCCCTGTTACTAGTGATTAAAGCTGGCTGGAAGATGACCCTGATGAATATCACAAGTAGTATTTATTTAGAGATATTTAGTCAGATTATAATAAAAAGTTAGAGATTTATCTGTGCTTTGGTCATTCTTCCTGAAAATTGGGCCTAAGAGGAGAATACTTTAATAATACTATTTTTGTTTATTTATTATTTACTTACTTAAAAAGATTTTATTTATTTGAGATAAAGAACAAGAATGGGGGAGAGGGAGAAACAGACTCCCCATTGAGCAGGGAGCCCGACATGGGGCTTGAGCCCAACGCCCTGGGAACATGATCCGAACTGAAGGCAGATCCTTATCCAACTGAGCCACCCAGGTGCCCCTAATAATTCTATTTAAAGGGTACTCACAAGTTCAGCACCACCTCCTTTTTTTAAAGCTCTGATAAAACAAGTTTTTTAGACAAAGGGGCTTTTCTCTGTCTTTTCTCCCTAAGAAGTATTAATGTTTCTATTAATTCAGTTTTATGGTTTGATTTAAGCAGTAATGTGATATATTTACCATTGTAATGTTTTTTAAATTAGTAGATTTCCTTTTTTAGAGCAGCTTTAGATTCATAACAAAATTGAGCAAAGGGCGGGGGTCCCACATAGCTCCTTCATAGACGCACAATCAGACCCCCCCCATCTTGCACCAGCCAGTGTGACACATTTGTTACAGTTGATGAATCAACATTGACACGTTATTATCAACCAAAGTCCATAGTTACATTAGTGTTAGTTCCTTGTGTTACATAGCGTTTGTTTTTAGTCAAATGTAAAATGACCGATATATACCATTATAATATAGAGAATAGTTTCATTGCCCTAAAAATCCTCAGTGCTCCCTCTACCTAGTCATCTCTCCTTCCCTTCAAGCCCCTGGCAGTCATTGATTTTTTTCTTTAAAGATTTATTGATTTATTTATTTTGGGGGGGCGTTATGCAGAGAGAAAGGGTGAGAGAATCTCAAGCAAACTCCCTGCTGAGTGTGGAGCCCCACAGGGGGCTCAATCTCATACCCTGAGATCATGACCTGAGCTGAAATCGAGAGTCAGATGCTTAACTGACTGAGCCACCCAGGCACCCTGATTGTTTTCTGTTGTTGTTTTACTGTCTCCATTGTTTTGCATTTTCCAGAATGTTTTATAGTTGAAATTGTGTGATATATAGCCTTTTCAGATTGGCTTCTCTCACTCAGTATTGGGAGTTTAAGGTTTCTCCATGCATTCTCATGGCTTGATAATTCATTTCCTTTTAGTGCTAAATAATATTCCATTACTTGAATGTATCACAGTTTATTTTATCCATTCACTTTTTTTTTTTTTTTTGAAGATTTTATTTATTCATTTGACAGAGATCACAAGTAGGCAGAGAGGCAGGCAGAGAGAGAAGAAGGGAAGCAGGCTCCCCGCTGAGCAGAGAGCTCAATGTGGGGCTCGATCCCAGGACCCTGAGATCATGACCTGAGCTGAAGGCAGAGGCTTTTAACCCACTGAGCCACCCAGGCACTCCTATCCATTCACTTCTTAAAGGACAGTTATGAAGGAGCTAATTAATAGTAGTACCTATCATACGTGGTGGTTGTGAGGATTAAGGACTATAATAAATGTTAAACCTCTGTCAGAGTGCCTGGCATATCTTTTAAGATTTTTTTTTTAAGAGTTATTTATTTAACAGAGAGAGACACAGTGAGAGAGGGAACACAGCAAGGGGAGTGGGAGAGGGAGAAGCAAGCTCCCTGCTGAGCAGACAGCCCGATGTGGGGCTCGATTCCAAGACCCTGGGATCATGACAGGAGCCGAAAGCAGACGCTTAGCAACTGAGCCACCCAGGCGCCCCTCTTTTAAGATTCTTAATTGGTATTATGTTCTCAGTATTCTGAACTAGACTTTAGACTTGTCAAAGCCTGGTTACGAAGTCAAAACTTGGCATATGGTTATTTTTACAGGCTCAAAATAATATATATCCCAGGGTTAGATGGAAACTTTGTCAAATCCTGGAATGTGAGAATTAATGAGTCCCTTCTAAAATTTGTAAGAGGCAGTTTTAAGGTGTATAGAATTAATACCAGAGCAGCTTATTACACCAAACTAAGTTTTATTGGTTAATGCACACATACGTTCAGGGAAGATTCAGTTAATTCTGGGTAAAGGACATGATGTACCTATAACTTTGAAGCTTTAAATTTTTCTCATAAATAACTCCTTAATTTTGTCAGAAAGAGGCCTTCAGGCAGAGATAAAACAATATGTGATTCAGTATGGCATTTATGTTCTTAAGTTACTAAGATAACCTAGTAAATGAATTATAGCTGTAGAATCATTTAATCTACTTTGACACTTGTGATTTGGGCATGGAAGATAATTTTTGAACTCTTGTTTTGGCCTTTTCTTGGGTTGTAGGATAATTTGAACTTTTGAGACAACCTGTGGCTCCACAGGAAAACACATAAATATGTAAACTCTGTTATCCACTTTGAGGGATTTCATAGATCGATGACACTTACCCAGAGGTGTCTCGGTAAAAGTTTCTTTTAATTTTAAGACCAGAAGATAATAAATTGTAAGTCTAAGCAGTGATACCTCCTTTCACACAAGGAAGAAGCCAATAATTTTCTCCTTTAACTTTGTGTTTTAGTATTGTGTTTGTGAGGGTCCATAGTCTGCTAGTAAGTATGACAACAAATCCTTTGAAAGCTTTTTGCTTGGGCTATGAGTAACTGGTCTTGAAACAGATTCTTCCCAAGTAACTTGTTCTGTATACATGGAGGCCGTTACCTCCACTTCCTTTACTTTGACAGACAATGATTCCACATAGACTAGCCATGATTAAATTTTTTTTTTTTAAGGTTTTATTTTTTGACAGAAAGAGAGAGATCACAAGTAGGCAGAGAGGCAGGCAGAGATAGAGAGGAAGGGAAGCAGGCTCCCCACTGAGCAGAGAGCCCGATGCGGGGCTCGATCCCAGGACCCTGGGATCATGACCCAAGCCGAAGGCAGAGGCCTTAACCCACTGAGCCACCCAGGCGCCCCAGCCATGATTAAATTTTTGATAAAAATGTGAGTGCTTTTCACTAGAAATTCTGGTAGTCTTGAGAAGGACATTGAACAAAGGAAATTAAATTCAGGAGTTAGTGTTTATAATAGAATTCACTGTCAGCATCATGGGTGTTTTTTGTTTTGAGGTGATTTAAATCTCCTTACTTTATCTATGTAAAATATAACCAAGTATCCTAGCATGGCTTAATGAAACATTCAATTTAGTGATATTTAGCTGAGGTTTTCCTTGTTAAAAAAATATGCTAAATACATGATTTTTGTGCACAAGATCTAAAATGTCCTGTCATATAATAATTTGTAGTCTGACGTACTTTATGCACTACAGGCCTGTTTGTTCTGTTGTACCTGCTATTTTAATGAATGAAAGTGAAGAACTCAGCTATGTTTCTAGGCACATTCTGGAAGAAGATTTTCATATTGACACATGTTCTTAGTTCTTAAGACTTATAGATTTGATGTCTTTTTTTTTTTTTTCCCAGGCAATGCATGATCCACTGAAAACTTGGCAAGATGCACCATACATTTTTATTGTACATATTGGCATTTCATCCTCAAAGGAATCCTCAAAAGAAAATTCACTCAGTAATCTTTTTACCAGTAAGTACATTTTGTTCCTTTGTACCATTCATATTATCTAGTTGTTTCATGCGTGATTAGTAGTGTAAAATTGCTGTAAGGGAGGGAATAATTAAGAATGTTTGTTGTGAGGGTGGCTCAGTCCATTAAGGGTCCTGGGATCAAGCTCCTGGTGGGGCTTCCTGCTCAGTGGGGAGCCTCCTTCCCCCTCTCCTTCTGTCTGCTGCTTCCCCTGCTTGTGCTCCCTCTCTCTCTGTCTAGCAAATGAATAAATCTTTAAAAAAAAAGAAGAAGAAGAAGAAGTAGTGTGTTGTGTACCAGACATAGTTTCAGGCACTTCACTTACGCTTTCTTGTTATGTATTATAGATACCAGATTTCATTTTCCGTCATTTGATCCTCCTGCTTTTAAGATTCTTAATTGGTATTTGTTCTCAGTATTCTCAACTTGACTTGTCAGAACTTGGTTACCAACTCAAAACTTGGAAATTTTTGAATTTAATTGACTTTGTTAAGTTTTTAGTGTCTCAGGTTTTCTTAGTGTTTTCCTTTCTATTCTTACCCAGTTCCTGGAGTCATCGTCTCTTGGAATTTTGTGGTCACTTAACTAACCAGTCTTATTTTCTTTAGTTTCTATTTTATGTTTCTTCCACCTTTGCAGTTTTCTTCCCTCCCCTCCTTTCTTGAGTAGAATATTGAATGAAACAATGATGATGATCATCCTTATCTTGTTACTGACTTTATTGGCACCCTTAGTGCATTTCACCATTAATTGTGTTCACTGTGAACTTTTCAGAATATTCTGTGTTTGGTTAGGATTTTTTCCCCCCCTCATTTACTAAGTGTATTTTTATGCCTTTTTTTTTTGTTATGGAGAATGAGTGCTCAGTTTTATCAAATGCTTTGATTGTATTGATTAAATTGATCATGTAGATTCCCCCATTTTTAATCTGTTAATGTGTTGCATTATATTAACCAGTTTTTCTAATGTTAAACCATTCTTGGGGGCACTTGAGTGGGTCAGTAGGTTAAGTGTCTGCCTTCAGCCCAGGTCCCTGGGATCAAGCCCAGTGTTGGGTTCCCTGCTCAGCGGGGACTGCTTCTCCTTCTCCCTCTGCCCCTTTCCCACTCATGTTCCCTCTCTTTCTCTCAAATAAATAAATAAGATCTTAAAAAAAAAAAAAAAGGAAAAACCCATTCTTGAATTTCTGAGATGCCAGTATTGGTCTTGATATACACACATATATATACATAGCTGACTTCTGTTTTATACAATTGTATTTGGAAGTTTTGCTCATAGTAAGATTGGCCTATAATTTTCTTTTCACATACTGTCATCTATAGGTTTTGGCATCCAGATTATACTAGTCTTATACAATGAATTGGAGAATATCCCCTATTACAAAATTCTGTAGAGTAGTTTTTGTATGGGTAGGATTATCCATTTTTTGACTGTTTCGTAGAACTTATAATAGTGTTTTGGCCTGATGTTCTTTTTTTCCTCCTTTATATAGATTTTAAAAGACTGTAATTTTCTTTCTTTCTTTTTTTTTTTTAAGATTTTATTTATTTTTTTTGACAGACAGAGAGCACAAGCAGGCAGAGAGGCAGGCAGAGAGAGAGGAGGGAAGCAGGCTCCCTGCTGAGCAGAGAGCCTGACATGGGGCTCGATCCCAGGACCCTGGGATCGTGACCTGAGCCAAAGGCAGAGGCTTTAACCCACTGAGCCACCCAGGTGCCCCTAATTTTCTTTTTTAATAGTAATTCTTTTTTAAATTTTTCTGTTTTTATTTGAATCGATGTTTTTTTTTTGTTTTTAAGAAATTGTCCATATCATTCAAGATTTCAGATTTTATTGGCATAAAGTTATGAGTAGTATTTCTTTTTTTTTTTAATTTATTTATATTTATTTATTTATTTATTTAAATTCCACTTATTTTTTTGACAGAGAAAGAGAGAGATCACAAGTAGGCAGAGAGGCAGGCAGAGAGAGAGAGGTGGCGGGGGGAACAGGCTCCCAGCTGAGCAGAGAGCCCGATGCAGGGCTCGATCCCAGGATGCTGAGATCATGACCCGAGCCGAAGGCAGAGGCTTAACCCACTGAGCCACCCAGGTGCCCCTGAGTAGTATTTCTTTTTCTTTTTTTCTTTTTTTTTTAAAGATTTTATTTATTTATTTGACAGAGAGATCACAAGCAGGCAGAGAGAGAGGAGGAAGCAGGCTCCCCTAGAGAGCAGAGAGCCCGATGCGGGGCTCGATCCCAGGACTCTGAGATCATGACCTGAGCCGAAGGCAGCGGCTTAACCCACCGAGCCACCCAGGCGCCCCCTGAGTAGTATTTCTTTACCAAAAAATCTGTATCTGTAGGTTTTTTCATTCTTACTGCTTTTATCTTCCCTTTTAACTTTTAAAAAAACTTTGTAGAATTGTATTTTACTATATTTTTATCCTAGCAAACCAACTTTTATTAGTTTTCCCAACTGTGTCTTTCTTTTCTGTTTCACTCTTTCTTTTGTTTGATTCAATTTAAAATTTTTGTTTTTTGTAGATTGTTGTGTTGAATGCTTTTAATTCCCAAACCAGAAATGGGTCTTATACTCTATAGTTATATGGGATATAGCAGTTCTAGGTAAACCAATGGGTGACCCTGCATACTTTCTGGACCCAAGATGAAGGGGTATTCCTGTATTTCTAGGCCCATAGCTTTCTAAAGAATAATAGTCTAAAGCAGCAGTTGCCAGCATTTACTTTCAACATTCCCTCTTGGAAAAGGATGGAAAAGAAGTCCTGTTCCGTTCCACTTCAGCCTCTTCATGCATCAAATCTGGCTCTGCTCCTGGTTTTCCTTAGAATCCTACTAATTTTGGTGATCCCATAGGAACTACACTCCTGACTATCATAGCTTGCTTTTCAGGCCCAGAGTCAAAATGACCATAGCTTCAGTGTCATACACTGTTCAGAGTTTCTGTTCAGTTTTGATATTTGGAGGTGTATATCTTGTTTTTGAACTTATGTCCTTGTTTTGTTTTATCCATCCATTGTTTGGAGATAAGAAGGTACTTTATTTTTATTTATTTATTTATTTATTTATTTTAAAGATTTTATTTATTTATTTGACAGAGAGAGAGATCACAGTAGGCAGGCAGAGAGAGAAGGGGAAGCAGGCTCCCCGCCGAGCAGAGAACCCGATGTGGGGCTCGATCGCAGGACCCCGGGATCATGACCTGAGCCGAAGGCAGAGGTTCAACCCACTGAGCCACCCAGGCGCCCCTTTATTTATTTATTTTTAAAGATTTTATTTATTTGAGAGTGAGCAAGCACGAGAGAGAAAGCATATGTTGGGGGGTTCTCTGTCTTGCTTTCCTACTTTCTCTCCCTTCTAGCTGGTTTTCTGCGAGCTGGTGGGAAACATTCATCTTTTTATCTCCTCTTTTTTCTCTAATGAGTGTCACATAGTAAGTGCTTAGTAAATTTAGTTTATATTTTGGCATAGAGCAAGTGTTAGCCAAATTTTCTTTCTTTTCTTTTTTTTTAGCCAATTTTTTTTTGATTTAGGTAATAACTGAGACCTTATTAGTAAAGGCTACAAGTTCTGAGTTCTAAATGTGCTAGTTTCCCAATAGCATTATTTATGTAGGAATTCTAAGAAACAGAAACATTACATTAATTCACCATTTGAGGAATGGAATATAGAGAGTGGAAATTTCTGTATTAGCTAATATGAAGAAAAAAAAACTTTTGAAGGGAAATAAAACCATACATTTTCTCATTTTAGGAAGGTGCTTTGTTATCTGATGAAGTTATGGAGTCTCAATTTTATAAGATTACAGTTAAAGCCTCCATGACATTGGAAAACATAAACCAGAAAATGTTAGAAATCTGTCTTCAGTGTTCCAGGAATTTCTGCACAAAACCCCAGTGTGCATGCAACTGCCCTGACTTACTTCTCCCATGATGAAAAACAGAATTTACCAAGTGCTTAGCATAGAGTTTTTCAGAAATAGGGAGATTTCCCCAGGGTCCTCACAGCAGCAAAGAAGCTTTCTAATTATGTAGGCTCTTACACTCCAAGGAGAGTCTCCTGGTCTTCACTGTGGACCACCACAAGCTGAAGCAGAATCCCTAGAGAAATCTAAGAACTTGATAATCTTGGATAGTAGATGTCCCTCTGGATGGAAGGCTCCTGTCTCCTTTCTTTTCACATCCCAGACTGCTTCTCTTGATTCAGAAACATGATCAGGTCTGGCTTTGACACAGTGAGACCCAAGAAGAGGGGGTTTCCATGGTTTTCTAACATCACATCCCTGTATAGTTGCCACTGAGTGTGGTTCAGGCATACCCACTCCTTCTGGAAGAATTCTGTGGCCACATTCCTGAATGTCAGCAGTCCCTGAGAACTAGCCATTGCTTCTTTTGCTTCATCCTCTAGATTCTCTCTCACAGGGTATTTGTGGAAAAATATAGGCAGATTTTCTTAAAGAGCCATATAGTAAATGTTCTCTCTACCACAGCCACCCAGCTCTACCATTGTTGTGTAAATTTGCAACCATAGATAATATGTAAGTGAATGGATGTGGCTGTTTTCCAGTGAAACTTTTTATAAATAAAGTGGGTGACCACATTTGCCCATGTGCTGTATTTTGCTGACCCTTGGCGTAGAGTAAGCAAAGGATATAATAAATATTTACTAATTATTTTGTTTCCTGTTTTATTAAATTAAGAAGGTGTAGGTTTAATAATCAACGTGCTTAAAATTTTTATGATTGCTGTTATGGGGTGCTCCTTTTGTTCATATGAATGTTGGATTGGGTTTACTTTTTTTTTTTTTTTTTGGTTTACTTTTAATAATCACATGTTCCTTTCGCTTGGTAAAAACTAGGAAATTTTTGTTGACTAAGCAATTGTTAGTCTGTCATCACAGACTAACACTTCTCACTTAAGTATTTATCAATCAGACCTAAGATAGTTTTATCAATTACAATTTTATTTTATTTTTTTAAATTTTTATTTATTTATTTGACAGAGATCACAAGTAGGCAGAGAGGCTGGCAGAGAGAGAGGAGGAAGCAGGCTCCCCGCTGAGCAGAGAGCCCAATGCGGGGCTCGATCCCAGGACCCTGGGATCGTGACCCGAGCTGAAGGCAGAGGCTTAACCCACTGAGCCACCCAGGCGCCCCTCAATTACAATTTTAAAAGTCGTAGTTTTGCTTCAGTAAGGTAGATCTGTCTTTCAGATTCTTATTAAATACTTTGTAAAAATTAACCAGTTTGTTGTTGTTAAGTATTTAACGAGAATTAAACATTAATGTAGCAAAGTCCCATAAAATTGATGTAGGTAAAAAAAAAGTAATAAATAGGAGAATATAGGTAAGGTTAGATAGAAGACAAAGAGAATAGCAGAAAGAAGGAATGAAATCCTATACTTTTCAAAGCACATCATTGATGTATTGTAAGAAAAAGTACATATGAAATACGTTTGGAATTTAGAGGAGCCAGGCTGTGGTTCCAGTTGGGGGTTTATGGAAGAAATAACTTAAATCTAGTCTTTTTTTTTTTTTTTTTTTTAAGATTTTTTTTTTATTGGGGCGCCTGGGTGGCTCAGTGGGTTAAAGCCTCTGCCTTCGGCTCAGGTCATGATCCCGGGGTCCTGGGATCGAGTCCCGCATCGGGCTCTCTGCTCAGTGGGGAGCCTGCTTCCTCCTCTCTCTCTGCCTGCCTCTCTGCCTACTTGTGATCTCTGTCTGTCAGATAAATAAATAAAATATAAAAAAAAAAAAAGATTTTTTTTTTTTACTTATTTGACACAAAGAGAGGGAGATCACAAGTAGGCAGAGAGGCAGGCAGAGAGAGGGGGAAGCAGGCTCCCCACTGAGCAGAGAGCCCGATGCGGGACTCGATCCCACAGGACCCCGAGATCATGACCTGAGCGGAAGGCAGAGGCTTTAACCCACTGAGCCACCCAGGAGCCGCAACTTAAATCTAGTCTTTCCAGGATGTGTGTCTGGGAACGAAGGACTTTTCCACTTAATATACCGTTGGGAGCAGGAGTATGGAGGCCTGTCTGGGACACAGCATGAATCATGAGAACACCTCAGGAATTTCAGAGTGCTCTATAAATGTAATATTCACCAGAATTGAAATGGTTAAAAGTAGATAACCCAGTGGAATTTTCATTAAATTTCACCAGCCAAATCTTATGCAATGTTTTTGTTTAATTTCTGCATCCTTAACATTAATTTTGAGGACTGTGTTTTTGGCAGTGACTGTTGAAGTGAAGGGTCCCTATGAATACCTCACGCTTGAAGAATATCCTTTGATGATTGTAAGTGAACTTATATTCTTAACCTTAACATTACATGAGTTTAACTAAAGATTGTTCATGTTTTGTGTCAATATTCTTCTTTCAAGAATTGTTCCTGAACGGTTCAGAAAACACTGCTTTGTAGTTTTGTACTTCTTACTAAAATATGACCTTGAGAATGTCAGTAGATGACTCTGCCTCCTCTCATCTGTAGAATGAAGAGTTGATAACTTGTGCAATTTCAGAATTGGAAAGTACCTCAAAGATAATTTCAGATCTCATATTCTGTCTAGAATTCAAAGTGGGGCACTTCTTACCTTCCTGTAGTTTCTGATTGCATTTAAAGTAACTAAATGATGACACTTCATCATGTGTGTGTTTGTGTCTATTGGAATAGCCTCACTGTTTTCAAATTTCCTTTGTTCATTTCTTCTTTTCCCTTTCATAGTTTTCCCACATTGTGTTTCATTGCCTTTAGGTCTATCTTCACCCTGCCATGTCTTCTTTGCTCTTTAGTGTTCTCCTCATTTACATACTTTCAGATTGTGAGCTGAAAAGACACTTTATTTTTTTATTTTTTTTTTATTTTGCTTTTTTCTTTTTAACTTTTACTCTTTCCTCTTTTAACACTTTTAAGCTAGTTTATCTTAACAATACCTTCATTTAAAAAAAAAACTTTTTAAAATCTTTGTTTTTGTTTTCTGTTAATTTTTTTGTTTTGTTTTTTAATTTATTTATTTTTATTTTTATTTTTTATAAATATATAATATATTTTTATCCCCAGGGGTACAGGTCTGTGAATCGCCAGGTTTACACACTTCACAGCACTCACCCCAGCACATACCCTCCCCAGTGTCCATAACCCCACCCCCTTCTTCCAACCCCCCTCCTCCCAGCAACCCTCAGTTCGTTTTGTGAGACTACGAGTCACTTATGGTCTGTCTCCCTCCCAATCCCATCTTGTTTCATTTATTCTTCTCCTACCCCCTTAACCCCCCATGTTGCATCTCCACTCCCTCATATCAGGGAGATCATATGATAGTTGTCTTTCTCCGATTGACTTACTTCGCTAAGCATGATACCCTCTAGTTCCATCCACGTCATCGCAAATGGCAAGATTTCATTTCTTTTGATGGCTGCATAGTATTCCATTGTGTATATATACCACATCTTCTTTATCCATTCATCTGTTGATGGGCATCTAGGTTCTTTCCATAGTTTAGCTATTGTAGACATTGCTGCTATAAACATTCGGGTGCACGTGCCCCTCCGGATCACTACGTTTGTATCTTTAGGGTAAATACCCAGTAGTGCAATTGCTGGGTCATGGGGTAGTTCTATTTTCAACATTTTGAGGAAGCTCCATGCTGTTTTCCAGAGTGGTTGCACCAGCTTGCATTCCCACCAACAGTGTAGGAGGGTTCCCCTTTCTCCACATCCTCGCCAGCATCTGTCATTTCCTGACTTGTTACTTTTAGCCATTCTGACTGGTGTGAGGTGGTATCTCATTGTGGTTTTGATTTGTATTTCCCTGATGCCGAGTGATGTGGAGCACTTTTTCATGTGTCCGTTGGCCATCTGGATGTCTTCTTTGCAGAAATGTCTGTTCATGTCTTCTGCCCATTTCTTGATTGGTTTATTTGTTCTTTGGGTGTTGAGTTTGCTAAGTTCTTTATAGATTTTGGACACTAGCCCTTTATCTGATATGTCGTTTGCAAATATCTTCTCCCATTCTGTCAGTTGTCTTTTGGTTTTGTTAACTGTTTCCTTTGCTGTGCAAAAGCTTTTGATCCTGATGAAATCCCAATAGTTCATTTTTGCCCTTGCTTCCCTTGCCGAAAAGACACTTTAAATGCAGAAGAACGGTTACTCTTGAGCATAGGTCCTTAGGTAGTTTCTCTCTGTGCAAGAGGAGATAATTTTTTTGTGTTAGTATTGAACTTCAAAGAAATGAAATAATAACTCTTAAAGTAGGAGGTAGAATATATATATTTTTTATATAGTTTAGGACTGTGTATTCGAAATTGGCTCTTGGCCCTAATCCTCCTTTTTTATTTCTTACCCATTTGGATGACAGTTTTTCATGGTGATGTGTATTGTATATGTCCTGTTTGGTGTTCTGTGGCTGGCATGGTCTGCCTGCTATTGGAGAGATCTCCTGAGAATCCAGTTTTGGATTGGTGCTGTCATCTTCCTGGGAATGCTCGAGAAAGCTGTTTTCTATGCAGAATTTCAGAACATCCGATATAAAGGCGAATCAGGTATGTAACCAAAGAGTGTTCGCCTGTCTTGTGAGTGATTGGCAGGTAAGACGTGAGTTTTCCTCATGTCAGCAGTCGTTAAGTGGGTTTAACTTTTCAGTTTCTTAATTATTAGAATAACTTAAGCATAATCACTATGATCATAACTTTTGTTTTTAATCTTATAATTTACGGGTTCAGTGATTTAAGAGTGAATTGTGCTGAAATAGATTCACACAAGTTACAGCAGCACTGGCCATTTTGGATAAGATTATCACCATCGCTGCATCTCAGTTGCCATGATTTTTAAGGTACCATTATTATACATCTAAGGAGAGAAATAAATACTGCCAACTTAATAGTAAGATGCCATTGACCTACTTTGATTTCAGAGATTTTAAAATATGAGGGAGAAGTACCTCTAAGAATTGGTTAAGCACAGTAATACCAAGAAAATAGGAAGGTGTTTATGGTTCACTGAAGTAAACAGCTAATGATGAATTATTTTGCTGAAGTTTTTTGTGATAGCTTTGGTTCTCTCTCATCAGACCATTTGATTATGAATGATGATGATGTAAGATTACTAATTAGAGCTTTCCCTATCTTTGAAAAGGCTTGAAAGTAGTAGATGTGAAAATAATTTGAAAACTGTGTGTGTGTTTGTGTTTTGTGCTTTTCAGTGTATATGTATTTTTTCAATCTGTATTCCCCAGTTTTTAAAAATGGAGAAAAGTTCTGTAGGTGTTATAAACTGTCCATGTAGGTGAGGTATTCTGCTGAGGTTTTCGTGAAGTGGGGTTAGGGAGGAAAGGTGATTCAAGCACACCCAGACTGCTATTCACATGAGCAAGGTAAGTGAAATCAGCATGTGTACTTACTTAGAAGAATTGCAGGAGAGGTATTTTCTTTGAACAGGACTAATCCCAATGCTTATTCTGAAGAGCATTAGTTATCTAGATCCACATTCTGGTTCTAGAGTCACACCTTTTCCCAAACCTAGATTATAGCACTCTTTCTTTCTTTCTTTCTCATAGTCCAAGGTGCCCTGATCCTTGCAGAGCTGCTTTCAGCAGTTAAACGCTCACTGGCTCGAACCCTGGTCATTATAGTCAGCCTGGGGTATGGCATAGTTAAGTAAGTATGGACTTTTTATATGGAAGGACATATTAAAACACTGATTAAATTGAAACAGTATTGTAGGTTCCTATTGTAATTCTGAAAGAATTGATATAAGAAATAGTTTGCAGTAAGACAGGTATCTAAAAAATGTTAAGTGTTTCATTTCACTTCTGAGAACTCGAGCATTTGTAGGAAAATCAGCAATGTAGTGAATGATGTTAAAACATCAAATTTTTAGGGTGAACGTAGAGTGACTTTTAATCTTCAAAATGTTTTTAAAATCAATTTTTTTATGAGAATGTCACTCAGTCTGAAAAAAGTCTGAAAATAATTTATTTTTCAAAAATTTTATTGAGTGCCTTCTGTATACTAGATATTATTCTAGGTGCTGAGGACACAGCAAGTAAACAAAAGACTTGGAGTTTACATTTGTGGAGGGAGGGGACAAAGATACAGATAAGTAAGTAAATAATATGTCAGTGGTAAGTGCTATGGAGCAGATAAAGCAGGGGAAGGTGTAGAGAGTGCTAGGCAAGAAGTGAAGCTTATAGTTGTAAATAGGGTTGCCAAGGAAGGCTTCACTTAGTGACATTTACACAGAGATCTAAAGGTGGTGTGGGGACCATATGTATACCTAGAGGAAGAGATGGTAAGATGTGGTCAGATTCTGTATATATTTTGAAGGTAGAGCCAATGGAATTTTCTGGTAGATCAACTGTGTGATGTGAATGAGAAGAGGAATCAAGGATGATGCCAACTATTTTGGTCTGAGCAATGAAAGGATGGAATTTATAAGTTAAGGAGAATCGTAAGTGAAATAAGTTTGGAGTAGAGGCAAAATTAGGAGTTCAGTTAGATAACCAAATAGGGAAATAAAGAATAGGGGTAGAAGTGGGGTAGAGATACGAATTTGGGAGTCATCAGGATATGTATGTTTACCTAAAGCCATGAGAATGGGATGCAGTCACTGAGGAAGTAATTGTATATAGACAAGAGATCAAAGGATGGAGCCCTTGAACATTTTCAGTTACTTAGAATTCAGTGAGGTGAAACAGAATTAGAGGAATTTGAGAAAGTCCGTTGTGGTGAGAGGCAAATCTGAAGAGTTTCACGGAGGGAGCAATTGTGTCAGGAGGGTTAAATGATGACCATTGGGTTGAACTACATGGAAGACATAAGTGACCTTAAGATGGTTTAGGGAAGTGCTAGGATAAAAGCTTTACTGGAATGAGTTCAAGAGAGAATAGGAGCAGAGAAATTGGAACTAGCCGGGTATAGAGAGTTATTTCAAGGAGTCTTGCTTTAAGTGGGATTGAAGAAATGGGTTTAACTTTTTAAACTTATTCTCTGAAAGGAGTTTTGTTTTCAGTGGGGTTAGGGAAATGGGGTGGGTTTCATTTTTTAAATTATTTAATTCATTTAACAAATATTTGAGGGCCTCCTATATGCCAGGGCCTAGGTTTCAAAAATACAATAGTGGGAAGAAAAATCCTTGCCCATATGGACCTTTGCTAGCATATAACAAAAAAATACAAGGACAAATATTACTTAGACTTAGGTAGACATGATTTAAGGCAGTACATCTCAAACATAGTGCAGTAATGAATCACTTGGAGATCTTGTTATCAATCAGAATGCAGATTCTGATTGAATGGCATCTTGAAGCAGAAGCTGCTTGAAAGACTTCATATTTTGTTGGATTCTGAGCTTGCAAATGTACAGTTTATCTAATGGTTTGCAATAGGATATTTGCTTATATCAAAACTTTTAGATTTGATAACAGTATTGTGTTTATGTATTTAAAAAGTCCTTGTTGGTTAAAAACACATACTGAAATATATACAAATTAAAGATACACTATCTAGGATTTGCTTGAAGATAATATGGGAGGATAGGAAGTGGATGGGGTTTACATGAGGCACAGTTGACTATAACTTAGTGGTTATTGGGATTGGATGTTGGACATAGAGGGGTTCATTATACTGTTGAATGTTTCAGAAGTCTGTAATAAAATGAGTTTTTGTTTTTGTTTTTGTTTTTTGATACAGTAACCAGGGATCAGATCTAAAGTTCTAGTAGTTATTAACTTGGTTTAAGACCATATGTTCTTCGGAGTTTTTTTTTTTTTTCTTATGTAGATCAAGTATGTCTGACTTACCTCTGTTAAGTTATTGACCAGTATTTTAATTAAATGAATTGCTTTTAACTTATTTTGGAGTTTGTGGCATTGATGCTCAGCTCTTTCTTTGCTTCCTGTTTAGGCCTCGCCTTGGAGTCACTCTTCACAAAGTTGTGGTAGCAGGAGCCCTCTATCTTTTGTTCTCTGGCATGGAAGGCGTCCTCAGAGTTACTGGGGTCAGTACTGCTTAATCGAAGTATTAATGATCAGTTCAAATAACATTGTTTTTGTCTTGAGAGGGTGAATTGGAAAAGTCTGTGGACTTCTTTACTATTTCTTCTAAATCATTTGTAACTCTGATTTTCAAAATGTATATATAATTCGAATTTTCTTTTTAATCTGTTAGAACTTCATAAGTTTAATGAGTGACCAGGAATGAATGCTTTCCCACCTGTCCACAAATTGCTACTTACTCATTTCCTCCTCCTAGACAGTGGGCTCTCATTCTTGTATAAGTGGCAAAGATTATAATCTTGCTTAATAATATACTTTTTTAAAAGGTTTATTTATTTGAGAGAGATAGCATGTGTGCATGCTTGTTGGGGAGGGGCAGGGGAAGAGGGAGAGAGAATCCCATGCAGACTCCAAGGAGCTTGGAGCCTGATGAGGGGCTCCATCTCATGACGCTGAGATGAGAATCTGAGTCCAGACCAAGAGTCAGATGCTCAGCTGACCGCCCCTCCAGGCACCCTCTCTTTTTTGTTTTAAAGTGATAGTGCTCTTTGCTTAATCAGTACTTGAGTTTCAGAGGCTTTTCTAAAATGCAACTAATTGTTTCATTTTATTCTTAAGAATTATAAAATCATGCCCTTTGTCAGGGAGGGAAGCAAAGCACTAAATATAAATGATAAATTTTGTCAGAGCTGGATTAATGTGAATGGTCATTCCAGCTGGATTAATAACTACTGGGCATTCCAGTAGTTATTTATTTAAAAATCACTGTCAGCAATAACCCATTAGATTCAAGGTGGTAAATGCTGTAAACTTGACTTACTGAGCTCAGTAAGTTTTGTAATAAATTGCCCCTTAAATAAAACATTTTATGGATACATACTGTTTTTCAGATCACACTGTCCTATATGTAATTTCCTTCAACTTTTAGCAACTCTAACCCTCTGTCAATTTCATTTTCTTTCTGCTGCTGCAGTATTTTTCTTACTCATTGGCTCTGATAGTAAACCTGGCCCTCTCAGCAATTGATGCCTGTATTATTTTATGGATATCCTTTCAGTAATGCCCTGATGTCTGGGTAATCAGGGTTATATAAATAGCACCTTATATATATAAACTCATGAAACAAGCAGCATAGTTTCAGGGACAGATACTTGCCTTACATCTTATTTTGGGATGTGCTCTTATTTGTAGAATTATATTGTATTACAGTTCTGGAAATTATAACTATGTATTAATGCCTGTAGTACTTTGAAATATGAGAAGGGTCTTTTTAGACTTGTAGCCAGAAATCACAGTGATGGGAGATGATATGTTGGGATGGGGGCTTGTAACACCAAAGCTTTTTTAGTGTGGTCACTTCTTAACGTGGACCTTACTTAGCATGCTAGGAGCTCTATGGTGGTTGCCTTGTATTAGTTAGTAGCACGTTTTATTGTATTGAGATTGTGATCAACAGTTTGTATGAAATGCTTATAGCTATGTATTTTGTGTGATTATTTGTCAGAAAGGAAGAATGATATAGGTACAAAGTATTATTCCTTATTTTCTTTCAGTTCAAATGCAAAATCATTCTAGATGATTATGTAAATGCAGAGTCATTTTCTGGTTTCTTCGCTGTGCTCTCTAGACATCTTTTTTTCACCACCTTTTTTTCTTTGTCTGCAGGCCCAGACTGATCTTGCTTCCTTGGCCTTTATCCCCTTGGCTTTCCTAGACACTGCCCTGTGCTGGTGGATATCCTTCTCATTGGCTTGTTTGATGGCGGTCCATTTTCTCCCCTCAGAGTTGGGTTTCCATTGATCTTTCTGCAAATGGTTTTTGCCAGTTTCGTTGATCACTCCTTACTTTGGGGAATAGGGTATTTTCAGTCTAACAACCTGGGGGCTCAGGTAAGCAGTTATTTTGTTTTTAATTTTAAAAAATTTCATCAAGAGTTGGTGACTGCAGCCTGAGAACAAGATAAAAAGCTTTTGGCCTTTTCTTTAAATGAGCATTTCACTTCGGTTTTGGATTTACTTGCATATCTCACTTTGTGTTAGAATCACTGGCCGCTGTGGTCCTGCTCTTTCTTTCAGCCTTGGCAATTAGTAAATGCTTTGAAAATTATGTAAATGTTTTGATTCTTAAAATATGGTTTCAGGAACTGTATGAGGTTGTTTGACTCTCTTAAAATTCTAAGTAGATTCAGCAGATTTTACCCTTATGTAGTTTTAAGTGTTTTATGCGCTCATTCAAAAGCTGACTTGGGATTATTTGAAGATGTTACTCTTTGAAATAAATCTTGCTTCATTTACAGGAAAATCAACCAGCAGGTAACAAACAAGCTTCTGTTTGAATAATCTTATCTTCCTGCTTTTCAAGAATAAACATTTGTTTATTAGGACTTGGCCTGTTGGAGGAAGGATTCAGGTTTTTGGAGTTTTATCTTTTGGGGATTTTTTTTTTTTTTTTTAAAGATTTTATTTATTTATTTGACAGAGAGATCACAAGCAGGCAGAGAGGCAGGCAGAGAGAGAGAGGAGGAAGCAGGCTCCCCTAGAGAGCAGAGAGCCCGATGCGGGGCTCGATCCCAGGACTCTGAGATCATGACCTGAGCCGAAGGCAGCGGCTTTAACCCACTGAGCCACCCAGGCACCCCTCTTTTGGGGATTTTTAAAAATTTATTTTGTTTTTTTAATGTCATTTGGTCCTATGTACAGTTGTGCAATATTATTGTCCTGATGGACTGTGACTATTATGAAAGGCTGAGTATAAATAAAATTGTAATTTTGTGAATTTGAGGGGATTTTCATATGTCAAAAGTATTTGAAATTGAAATGTCCTGCATCCAAATGGCCAAAGCTTTTCTAGGTCAGTATCTTTGTGAACCTCTACTATGCATATTGAGAGGAAGAGGAGAGGGACTAGACCATACAAGAAGATGACCCAATAATTAGGTAGCTGCGAGGGCTCTGTTGAAAGGCAGGTATGAGCTTCAGCTCACTTGCTTTCATATCTTCTCCTCATTTTGAAAGTTGAACATAAGAGCAGATAATTGTGTATAGTAGTCATTAGCTCTCCCCTGTCTTTGTGCAGCAGCTTATACTTGAGATAATGACTTGAAAATAGAGAGTTGTTGCTTTTGAGCCTGCCTGTGGTTCTCAGCCAATTGTAATCGTATGGTAATTCATTATAGTTCATGATGGCAGGTTGCTTAGCATGGCACAAGGGGACTGAGTGTAGAACTCTGGGAGGTTGTAGGCATGAATGTAAGACTATAGACTGGATTAGCTAGGACACCATTACCTCACAAGAAGAAAGGAGATGATGATGATGATAATTCCTGTTGCTTTGCCTCTTACTCATTTTTATTTCATTTTTCTTCCATTTGCTTCATTTTCTTTGTTTCTCTAGAAAGTTTACTACCTTTATTTCTCCTTTAAATTTTTCTTCTCTTTTGCATTCTCATTTTATCCTGGTTCTGTCTTCTCTTTAAGTCTCATTGAAAATGAGGACTTTCTAACTAATGGTGGGGTTGGAGTATTTTTAAAGTTGAGAGTAAGAGCTGTAAGGCCTGGCATCCATGGCTCTGTCATTATGACCTGAGATCCTTAAAGAAATGTAAGGGTTAATTTACTAGCTTACTGTTTTTTTCTGAATGTTGATTTCCTTGACCTGCAAACACATATTTATTAGCTTGACTCAAACAATGAAGCTGTTAAAACTTCGGAGGAACATTGTAAAACTGTCTTTGTACCGACATTTTACCAACACGCTTATCTTGGCAGTGGCAGGTAAGTCGGGACTTGCTTCCTTCTATTTAAATGCATTTCCTTTAGAACTAAGATTCTTAACCTGAGAGGCCTTGGATGGGCTTTCTAAAATTACATAGAAAGTTTTGTGTGTTTCACTTAGGGAAGGGGTCTTTCACTTTTGTCACATTCGCAAAGGGGTCTTTGGTTCTAAAAAGTTTGACAACCACTTATTTTAATAGCTGAAAATCAATTACATATAATTTTAACTCTCCCTCTCCTGTCTCCATTCTTTTTCTGGGACTTTCTTCTTTTTTTGAGGCAAATTAGCATTGTGTCATACAGCATTTAGATTTCTTTTAGAAGACATTAATATTTGCTTATTTGGTTTTATTGAAATAAAAAATTTTATATAGATTTTAGATCAGTGTCCATTGCTGTTTTATTGCCTTTATATGTCATTAAACATGCATAACATATACATTATGCACATACATTAGGATAGACTATAGCCCCACATAAGGGTAATTTGCCTGCCTTTTTTGACTTGTGTACCAGGAATAGAGAGGTCTGGCCTATGATTGGAACCAATAATTCTATTTGTCTTACAGTCATTTTATCAACCTTTTTCCATCTGACCAGGCAAAGAAAAATTAATGTTATACTAAAGAGGAAAGGGAAAACAATCATATTATTGATAATGCTGGAAAAAGCCATGTTTCTCATACCCTCTTTCCCACTTCTGAGGGTTGCTAAAGTAGTGAGATGATGAGTAAAACTATTCTTTAAGTATAGAAAGGGTTGACAAGGGTACACATTGTACACTTTGCTTATAGCAGTTGTTAAGTAAATTTGTGTTGAATAAATGTGTTAACAATAAGTGAGAGAAAATGATTGTGATATATTGAGAGTTAGGGATGTGTGGGATTCCACTTGACAAGAATCAGAGAACGTTTGAGGATAAAAACTGACATTCGTATTCTGACCAGGTTTTTCATTTCCTGTTAGCATCTATTGTGTTTATCATCTGGACAACCATGAAGTTCAGGATAGTGACTTGTCAGTCGGTGAGTTGTAAACACATGCATTTATGAATAGTGTTTTAAAAAATACACAGTGGTGTTAATGATGGTGGTAAGGTTCATACCTTTTAAGAGATTAGGGCTAGATCTCCACTCTGAGGGTTAGAATGCTTTTCTCCTCCTAAAAATATTTTGTATTATCACAGTGCTTGGTATGGTAGGTTTGTTTTGTGGATTTTTTTGGGAGAAAAGACTGATTCTGTATCCCAATAGTGGGAGAGAACATTATAAATGATATCACAGTTTTTCATAACCCAGTCTTGGCCTTAACTAAAAATTATTAACAAGAAATCCAGAGTCCTAAATGTTAAGTGTGTATGAATAATGCTAATCTAAGCAGAAGCCATGTACTTAAGAATTGAGCAGAGACTGGCCAGTAACATTTCTTAGGAAGCTAGAGCTAAGCTGTTAAAAATAAATAAACAAAAATGAAACTCTTAAAAAAAAAACACCATAATGTTACTTTCTCTTACCTTGTATAAAAACCCTTTCTAAATATTCTCGGAGCTATAATGAAGTCTTAATGAAGTGCTCCATTCAATTGGTGCCTTTTCTTGAGCAACAATTAAACACTACCAGGGAAGAAACTCTGTTCATTCATTTTTTATTCCCAGCACTTAGTACACTGCCTAGCACATAGCAGGCTCCTAGTAAATGTAACTTGAATGAATAAATAACATTCTTGTTCTATGCCAAGGGCTTTGTGAAGAGATAAGATTATGTATAAAAATGTACTTCTCCCCCTTTTGGTAGGATTGGCGGGAGCTTTGGGTGGATGATGCCATTTGGCGGTTGCTGTTCTCTATGATCCTCTTCGTCATCATGGTTCTCTGGCGACCATCTGCGAATAACCAGAGGTTCTTGACACTTCTTATTTATATTGCTAACCACTGAATGGCCTTGTCATCTATTTAGGGGTGATTGAATGGGTGACAGTGTCAGGGCCTTGTCAAAGTATAAAGAATATTCACTGGGTCTGGAATCTAGTGAATGGGTTCCTGGGTTCCTGCCCAGCTCTCCTATTTGCATTGTGATTTTTGTCATGGTGCCTCTTTCCACTTCCCTGGGCCCTAGTTTCCTCTTCATATAACGGGAGGGAATTGAACCAATTCGTATGAGGTATTTTTCAATTCTGACATCTGATAATATATGAGTAAATAAGAGTAGATAGATAGTGATACTTGTAATGAAAGTCTCACCTGTGTAGCCTCAGGAAGGAAAGAATAATTTTTATAGCCAGTAACCCAGCTCACTTTGTAACAATAGGGTAAAATAAAAACTTATGTGACAGACTTTGGAGTTAAAAATTTATATGTGAAGGGGCGCCTGGGTGGCTCAGTGGGTTAAAGCCTCTGCCTTCAGCTCAGGTCATGATCCCAGGGTCTTGGGATTGAGCCCCGAATCGGGATCTCTGCTCAGCAGGGAGCCTGCTTCCTCCTCTCTCTCTGCCTGCCTCTCTGCCTACTTGTGATCTCTGTCAAATAAATAAATAAAATCTTAAAAAAAAAATTTATATATGAATTTGCTTTGTTAAGCTATTGGCAAATCTCAATTATTTAGGAATTGACTGTCTTTATTCTGTGTATATCCGTGTCTTTGGCATGCCTTCCCTTTTGTGTTTAGACAGTTAAGAGCTTATATTACCCAACCATATCACCAAAGAAGGAAAAGGATGAGGTGGCATAATTGAGTGGCTAATTTTATAATCAGACATACCAATAAAAGACTTAGAAAATAAGTAATATCTTTTTACCCTGTGAAAATAGCCTCTCTTTTTATTCATTTATTTTTATTATTTTTTTTTAAGATTTTATTTATTTCTTTGACAGACAACGAGAGAGGGAACACAAGCAGGGGGAGTGGGAGAGGGAGAAGAAGGGTTACTGCTGAGCAGGGAGCCCAATGCGGGGCTCGATCCCAGGACCCCAGGATCATGACCTGAGCCAAAGGAAGATGCCTAATGACTGAGCCACTCAGGCACCCTTAGTGTGTCTTTTTAGTATGCATATGTTTGTGTTCTTTTAAAAAGAAGTTAAAAAATAGAGTAGGCTTGGGACTGTTGGGGTGAAGGGTAGCACATTTGTAATTTTCAAAGTATTAAAGTCAGAGTGCATTAAATAAAATCTGAAACAAATTGTATATGTACCTCCTATATTCCCATTATTCAGTTTTTGCAGATCTGGCAGATGAGAATATTCACTGTTATTTTAAAAATATTACATTTAAGGCTGAATTACTTTTTATGGCTTTTATGTGCTTATGGTCATTAGTTCACCTGTCAGTCAGCTTTTTATATTTTGAGTTTTTTTAAATCAGGTTATTGATCAGTTTGTATCGATTTGTAGGAATTCCTTATATATTTTAGATACCAATATTTTGTTCTAAGCATTCTAGATATTTTCTTCTCGTTGATTGTTTTTGAACATTTTAATGGTATTCTTGGCTATAGAAAATCTTGAAAGTATGGAGTCAAATTTGTCGGGGTTTTTTTTCCTTCATGTATTGTGTATTTTGTGTCTTGTTTAAGAAACTTTCCTGGCTTGAGGTGAATTCTGAAATTATAATTTTTTTCAAAATTTCACAGTTGAACTTTCATTCATCAAGAATTGTTTGACTGTGGGTTCTCTGATTTTTTCCTATCCCTCTGATCCTGCATCAGTAGTACATTGTCTTACCTTAGTTTACTCTTATGTCTTGGTATGTGCCCTTCCCTTAGTCTTCTTTTTTAAAAAATATCCATTGTTACTGGATCTTTGCTCTTTAATGAAATGTTTAGCTTGTTTGTTTAATTCTAGGAAAACCTTTATTGATTTTAATTGGAATTTAATTAATAGGTTAATTTGGGAAATTATATATATTTTTACATCCTTGAATATGTTACTGCTCTACCAATTTTAGTCCTGTGCTTTAGTCATAACTTTTATTGAAATTTTTTTTAAAAGATTTTTTATTTATTTGATAGAGAAATCACAAGTAGGCAGAGAGGCAGGCAGAGAGAGAGGGAGAGGCAGGCTCCCTGCTGAGTACAGACCCCCCCCCCCCGATGTGGGGCTCGATCCCAGGACCCTGGGATCGTGACCTGAGCTGAAGGCAGAGGCTTAACCCACTGAGCCACCTAGGCGCCCCCTTTTATTGAAATATTTAAAAAATGTTATGGCTCTTATGGATGCAAACCACCCCCCCCACCTTTTTTTTTTTTAAAGATTTTATTTATTTGTTGGAGAGCCCAAAGCAGGGAGAGTGGCAGGCAGAGCAGGTAGAGGAGGCAGAGGAAGAAGCAGAGGAGCAAGGATCTAGGTGCGGGACTCCATCCCAGGACTCCGGGATCAGGACCTGAGCTGAAGGCAGGTGCCTAACCAGTTGAGCCACTCAGGCATCCCTGGATACACCCTTTTAAAATAATACATGTGGCTTTGGCAAAAATGTAGGAATGTTACTGAATTTTTTCTAATTTAATTTTATTTATTTATTTAAAAGATTTCATTTATTTATTTGACAGAAATCACAAGTAGGCAGAGAGAGAGGAAGGGAAGCAGGCTCCCCACTGAGCAGAGAGCCCGATGAGGGGCTCGATCCCAGGACACTGGGATCATGACCTGAGCCGAAGGCAGAGGCTTTAACCCACTGAGCCACCCAGGTGCCCCCGTTTTTTTTAAATTTTAAGTAGCCTCCATACCTGATTAGAGTTTGAACTCATGACCCTGAGATCAAGAGTCACATGCTCTACAGGCTGAGTCAGCCAGGACCCTTTGAATGCTATTGATTTTTATATATTTATCATACCCATCAACCCTCCTACATTGTTTTCTCAGTTCTCTCTCTCCCTCTCTCTCTTTTTTTTTTTTTTAAGATTTTATTTATTTATTTGACAGACAAGTAGGCAGAGAGGCAAGCAGAGAGCGAGGAGGAAGCAGGCTCCCGGTTGAGCAGAGAGCCTGATGCGGGGCTCGATCCTAGACTCTGGGATCATGACCTGAGCCGAAAGCAGAGGCTTTAACCTGCTGAGCCACCAAAGCGCCTCTCTCTTTTTTTTTTTTTTTCTTTTAAGATTTTATTTATTTGTCAGTGAGAAAGCGTGAGAGAGTGCGACCACAAGCGAGGGGGAGGTTGGGGAGGTTGGCAAGCAGAGGGAGAAGCAGAGGTTTCTTACGTTGGCTAGGCCCTCCTATATAAAATTGAATCGAGGCATTAAGAGTGGGCCTCCTTATCTTATTCTGACTTTAAGTGCTTAAGTATCATTAGCTTTGGCATCTACTGTTAATTTTTGCTAGTTACTCTTTAATAGGTTATGGGTGTGTTCCCTATGATTCCTAGCTTTTTTTTTTTCTTTTTTTAAGATTTTAATTACTTATTTGCGAGAGAGTGAGCACAAGCAGCAGGGGGGAGCACCAGGCAGAGGGACAAGGCTCCTGATGTGGGACTTGATCCCAGGACCCTTGGGATGACCTGAGCTAAAGACAGGAGTTTAACCAACTGAGCCACCCAGGTGCCATATTCCTAACTTTTAAAGAGGTGGGGTTTTTTTGTTGTTATTGTTTTTTAAATTGATAAAAGGGAGTTTTACAAATAAGGTAGAATGAAAATAATAGGCAACAGTAAGTACAGAGTGAGTTCAAAGCTAATGCTTTGTAAGAATTACCTATATGGGGGCACCTGGGTGGCTGTCAACTGAGTGTCCTTACTCTTGGTTTTGGCTTAGGTTGTGATCTCAGGACCATGGGATTGAGCCCCATGTTGGGCTCCATGCTCAGCGGGGAGTCTGCTTGAAAGAGTCTCTCCCTCTGCCCCTCCCTCTGCTTTCTCTCTCTCAAATAAATAAAAATTAACAAAAAACAGAATTGTCTGTCTGGCACCTGCTTTGCTGAATCTGTTCAAAGTTGGAAAGGTAAGATGAGGCCTTCATCTTCTCAGTTCCCCACTGGGAAACAGATTTTTAAATCACCTGGTACATATAAGGTCAGGTCTTCTGTCTCTTGACCCCAGATTCAAAGGCTGAGATTTTTTTTTTTTTTTTAAGATTTTATTTGTTTATTTGACAGAGAGAGATCACAAGTAGACAGAGAGGCAGGCAGAGAGAGAGAGAGAGAGAGGGAAGCAGGCTCCCTGCTGAGCAGAGAGCACGATGCGGGACTCGATCCCAGGACCCTGAGATCATGACCTGAGCTGAAGGCAGTGGCTCAACCCACTGAGCCACCCAGGCGCCCCCAAAGGCTGAGATTTTTATTTTTTTTTAATTTATTTTTTTTTTTTAAGATTTTTATTTGACAGACAGATCACAAGTAGGCAGAGAGGCAGGCAGAGAGAGGAGGAGGAGGCAGGCTCCCTGCCGAGCAGAGAGCCCGATGTGAGGCTCGATCCCAGGACCCTGGGATCATGACCTGAGCTGAAGGCAGAGGCTTTAACCACTGAGCCACCCAGGCGCCCAAAGGCTGAGATTTTAAAGCACATGAGAATTTACTTCCCTTTGTTTGATTATATATGCTTATAAATGCTTACTATGTGTGAGGTATTATTCTAAGCATTTTTTGAAATGTTTACTTTTTTCAGAACACCTCTGTGAGTGATGTTTCATCATCCCCATTTTCAGATGAGAATACTGAGGCACAGAGAATAAGTAATTTGTATCAAGTTATAAGTAGTACGTGGCTGAGCCTGCACTCATCAGTGTGATGCTTTCCTGCTTCTCTTGCTCGTATAGGCAATCAAGAGCTTTCTGAAGGGGAAGAGTTACTCATTTTCACTGAAATAATTTTATGAATGACTCATTGCAGTTTCAGTAGTAAAACCTATAAAATCTAGTTAGTGGACCATTTTTTGTAGTTTTCTAAGTTTTTTCCTTCTGTTCTATCTTTGTTTGGTCAGGTTTGCCTTTTCACCGTTGTCTGAGGAAGAGGAAGAGGATGAACAAAAAGAACCTATGCTAAAAGAAAGCTTTGGTAGTGATAAAATTTTATTTGTGCTTTAAATATTTTCTGGTTTTTAGAAATAGAGTAGAGCAAGTATAATGGTTTGTGAGTATCCAAATCAGGATACTTGGATATAGTTTATTATTTTACACCCATTTTACACTTGTGTCTCAGTTTGGCCTTTGGTAAATTAGGGGACAGCAAAAATAAGGGTATAAATTTTCAGGTGAAGCTGTGGTAAATTCAGTAAACAGTTGTACATTAAATGTCCAGTTTGCTTACTGGAGGAGCTGAAAATCAGGATTTCCTAGCATAAAGATGGAGAAACATTGTTGTATAATTCAGTTTGAGTAAATTTAACATTCTGAATTCATGTTTGAAATCATTGCTGGTCTACTAATATACTTAACCCCATCTACTTTGTATTCGCTTTACAGAAGGAATGAAAATGAGAAGTACTAAACAAGAACCAAATGGAAATAGTAAAGTAAACAAAGCAGTAAGTAGTTATATACAGGCCTTAATGATTTTTTAAATCTGTGCTTTAAGCTTGCTTTATAAAAAGATCTTTTCATATATAATACATTTACATTTATAAAAATAGCAAGTGATTCTAAGACCTAGTAATCTTTAACTAGATGGTTTGCTACTATGTCCTGCAAAGGTTCCAGACTAGTCTGATGGTTCTTTTTTTTTTTTTTTTTTTTTTTAAAGATTTTATTTATCTGTTAGAGAGTGCACATACAAGCAGGGGGAGTGGCAGGCAGAGGGAGAATCATTGCTCCCTGCTGAGCAAGGAGCCCAGTGTGGGACTCAATCCCAGGATCCTGGGATCATGACCTAGCCAAAGGTAGACGCTTAACCAACTGAACCACCCAGGCAAGCGTCCCTAGTCTGATGGTTCTATTTAGTTGTTTTCATTAGTGGCAGTTAATAGCCCTTTTAATAACCTAAGGTGTTTCTTGTAGTAAAGATCAAGATTTTTTCATTCAGCAGTTTTTTTGTTCTGTTTTGTTTTAAAATAGTACATGCAGTCTACATTAAGGGCTTTAGAGTTTAATCTCACGCTTAAGGAGCAAAACTTACATGAGGCAAACTCTTAGGTATTAGACCATTGAGAGGAAAGCATTTAAAGACATCATTTTATATTTCACTTACATGGTTTTTTAAAGTATTGGATTATATAGTTTTAAAAATTATTATCAGTGCCATTTGTTATGAATATACTCCTTAAGAATGCCCAAAAGATTAAATTTAAGAATTTTGAGACCTCTATAGATCCTTACTTGGGATGTATTATTTGGGGCGTTTTAGTAACAACTGATATTTGTATGTTCCCAGCAGGAAGATGATTTGAAGTGGGTAGAGGAGAATGTTCCTTCTTCTGTGACAGATGTGTAAGTTTTTGAATCATTACCATGAGAATCTTATTTCAGTATTGCTTTTATTATTTAATTGAATGAGCTGAAGAACATCCTAATGAGAATGCTTATAGATTAAATTATTTAAATTAAGGAATATTAAAAATGTTTAAAAGATGTTCAATAAAAATTACAAATGATATACAACCAAAAGTAATTGGAATTATTTGTTCAGATGACATTTCTGCTTAGAAAGTTTTAGTTATCCATCTTCCTAAAATCATTGGGATAATTCTTTGGAATTTTTTAGTTCTTTCCCATGACTGTATTTTTATTTTTTTAATTTAATTTTATTTTTTTTATCTTTTTTTTTTTAAGATTTTATTTATTTATTTGACAGAGAGAGAGAGACGGTGAGAGAGGGAACACAAGCAGGGGGAGTGGAAAAGGGAGAAGCAGGCTTCCCATTGAGCAGGGAGCCCGATGCAGGGCCGGAGCCCGATGCAGGGCCGGAGCCCAATGCAGGGCTTGATCCCAGGACCCTGGGATCATGACCTGAGCCAAAGGCAGATGCTTAATGACTGAGCCACCCAAGTGCCCCCATGATTATTTTTAATTAAATATTGGCTCTGTCACAGTGCAAAACCTGTTTGTTTTCTGTACACTTCCAGTAACCTTCTGTTTTTATATTTGCTTTTATTCCCCTGAAATGGCCATTAATATGCAGATCTTAGATAATTATAAAAAAGGCTTTAAATTGCATTCATAATCTACTTTCCTTTATGAACTATTTATGACTTTACATTGTTCATTTTGGTGTTTTTCTCTCTGCAGAGCACTTCCAGCCCTTCTGGATTCCGATGAGGTTGGTAATCATCATGTGCATAAACTATGGGTCTGATGATTTAATAGGGAATCATAGGTCCTTTGTTCAGGGAAATTTTATTTGACTCAGTAATGCCCTGAAGAACTATAGTTGATATAGTTGGAAAAGGATGAGAATAGAAATACTAAGATACTAAGAGGAGAACCCACATACTCAAGAATGTTTTCTTTCTATACACTTTCTTTTTTTTTTTTCCTAGAAAGAGCTTTCTTTCTATCCCCTATTTCTTTTCGTAGGTTACATGGTTAGACTTGAGGACATGTCTTTCATTCTGAATATTAGGTTATTCTAGATTCTCTTAATTTTAGAAAGCCCTTTGAAAGCATCTGCCTGATTTCTAACTCATTGTTATGGATTGACTGCTGAAAAATGATTTGTTCATTTCCCACTGACCTGCTGTGTGATGTAGCACACAATATCAAATTCCATAG
Source organism: Enhydra lutris kenyoni (assembly GCF_002288905.1). Taxonomy (NCBI): domain Eukaryota; kingdom Metazoa; phylum Chordata; class Mammalia; order Carnivora; family Mustelidae; genus Enhydra; species Enhydra lutris. Next base: position 10,928,790 of record NW_019154088.1, on the reverse strand, counting down.
CAGTTTTGTGTATTGAAATAACTGAGAACTCTATAATGCAGAATTAAACTTATCTTTCTTTGTAACAGTTTGCATTCTGTGGTGTATTCTCCAGTTCCCCAAATCTCTCTCTCTTTTTTTTTTTTTTTTTAAGATTTTATTTATTTATTTGTTAGAGAGAGAGAGCATGAGCACAGGCAGACAGAGTGGCAGGCAGAGGCAGAGGGAGAAGCAGGCTCCCTGCCAC